>NC_142800.1:5138782-5233909 GCF_049724085.1 Artemia sp. Qi Xiang Cuo | reverse complement strand
CATTTTATTTTATCAGAGGATCTCTTTCACAGTTACTACTACCCTAAAAATTTAATTTTAGATTGAAATAAATTTACTTTCGCAGCGATTTGTGCATGTCTGAATTGCCTAAATGGCAACTTGTAATTATCTTTTCTAACGTTACAGTATTCATGTTTTTCACATTAATATCAAAGTGAATTGTTTTTGACCCTTAACCGGTGATACTTCAAGAGCTATGCGTTTTCTGGACACTTGTTTTCAGTCCATAATGGCACCTCAGAACTTCGAGAGAACACACCAGTGCGAATACAGCGATGTCCATAAAACTGCATTTTCAGCATCTGAATATGGTTCATATGAATACTTAAGGGTGCCATTCGGACTGAAAACAAGTTCAAGCGCGCTATGTAGACCCGTATTGTACCACTTAAGAGGAATAAAGAATATACTTCATTTTTTTGATGATGTTATATGTTTGGAAGAAGACAGTGAACCGCACTTAGTAACATTAGCTATGGTATTCGAGAAACCCAGGCAAGGAAATTTAAACTGCTAGCCCGATAAATTAAACTTATTCCAACCTCCGGTTAAATTTTTAGAAATAGCAGTAACCCAGGTAGAGATATCCCCAGACCCTGATAAAATAAATGTGTTGAAAACCTCCAGCCCCCCAGAACTATGAAAGACTTAAGGAGACTTTTAGGTCTTTCTGGCTACTTCAGAAAACTCGCACGCAATTACGCCCAAATTGCGAAACCCCTTAGAGACTTAGCTAAAAGGAACTCCCATAATATTATCTAGTCCTAGGAAGCTCAAACGAACCAAGTCTGTCTCGAAAAGGCACTCACCTCTGAGCCAATATTAACACTCCCTGATTTTAAAAAGTGAAGATTTATGGCTACAACCAAAGCTAGTTGAAAAGCCATAGGCGCAATTCTTTCGCAAATAATCCCGGTAGAAAACCCTAATCATCTAGAGGGAACGCCTAAAAAAAAACAAATAGAAAAAGTTAGATGCTATTCGAGTAAAACTTTATCAAAAGGCGAAAGTAGTTATTCCACCTCAAACTCAGAATTATTATCTATTATCCACCACTGGGACAAATTTAGACATTATTTAATTGGTAGAAAATGTATACTACGATCAGACCATAAAAATTTGCAGTACCTGCGCACATTTAAAAACCCCACGGGCATTCTAGCTAGATGGATTATGAAAATCCAAGACCTAGATTATGAATTTGAGCATTTAAAAGGTAAACAAAACGCAGCTTGTGACTTTCTGAGTAGATACACAGAAAATATTCCGTCGGAAGCCGAAGAAAATGAAGTTAACGCTATCAATGCTAAGAGCAAACACAAATGTAAGAAAAACAAAGTTAAACACACGGTAAAAGAAAATAAAATTAACTACTGTCCCTTGTCCTTAGAAAATATAAAAAGAAAGCAAAAAAAGGACGAAATGTGTGTAGCACTAATTTATTATTTTGTGAATTATAAGGCGTTACCGGACAGATTCAAAACTCTTATAAAAGAGATAGATAATTTTTACTATGATTTTGACGAAGAGGTACTGTGTAGAATCGTGACTTCTGAGACAAACAGAAACCAAACCTCAATAATACCTGTGCTACCACAAAACTTGATAGGGCCTGCATTTGAATATTTTCATTCAGATGCAGGTGGACATTTAGGATTTATGAAAACGTTCCATTATTAAAACAATATTCTTACGTACAATCTGCAATGACAAAACTTAAAGAATTTATAAGTACATGTGAAGCATGTAACTTAAGAAAAATCCCCCCAGCTTATCCAAATTCTCCAATGGAAAGGGTCTCAGTAACAAAGTAAACCTTCGATATTATCTCATTTGACCTATACGGAACAAGCGGAGCCTTACCTGTTTCTAGCAGAGGCCATACTTGTATTCTTTCGGTTATAGATCATTTTTCCGGATTTACTTTTGCAAAAGCATTAAAAAATCAAGGTGCTTATGCCACAAGTAAGGCGTTAGCAAAATTATTTTTATAATTTGGCATTCCTAATAAAATTTTGAGTGACAACGGGGGCAATTTTGTTTCGAAATTAACAAAAGACTTAATGAGTTTTCTTAATATAGAGAAAATGGTGACAGCTCCGTACCACCCAAAAGCTAATGGTAAAATAGAAAACAGGCATAAAATATTTTCGAACGTTATAAGTATTTATACGAAATACAACAGGAGCGACTGGGATAAATTCTTACCTTATTTAACTAATGTAATCAACACTGCTTATTCCTAAACAACCAAAGACAATTCATTTTATATACCTTTTAGTCGTCATTTTAGAATCCAGTGTGACGAGATTATTGAATCTCAGATGTGTTATAACGAATCAGAAGGTAACAAACAAGAATACATAAATAGGAAAAGAAAAACTAATAAAATAGTTCAGCACTAGTTGGAAAAATTGAAAATAATCCCAGAGCTAAGAAACCAACCCAAAGTTAAGGGGAGTATAGATTTCAAAGTAGGAGACTTCGTTTCCCTAAAGAACGAGGCAAAAACGAAAGGAAAAAAACTTTCCAACAAATATTCTGGACCGTACAGAATAGTCAAAAAGTACGATAACGAATATACTTTTAAAATGGAAAACCCCGATAGTGGAAGAACTTACAAGGCGCATGTTAGCCGAATAACAAGAGCCAAATTTCCAGAGAGATGGGTATCACATCCCTCTTCTACTGATTCCTCAGATGCAGAAAACGAGCCCCCTAGGTCAAGATTGGCAGATCTAAAACCCTTTAATTTCAAGCAAGACTATTTCGAGACTGACAGTGATGAACAAAACTTTGAAGACTTTAGCTATGAAAAATGTAGTTATCCTAAGAAAAAATCCCTAATACCATGGATTTTTTCCTGGAATAAAAACGCCAAAAAGTCCAAAAAATTATTCATCGGCGAGCGCAGGAGATTTAGATTATACAATATCTCCAAAAACCCAATTTTTCCCAGATAAAATTTCGACCCCAAGTCCCCCCAAAAGATTTCCAGACGATATGGTTTCCCCTGCAAAACCGATAGAAAGGCCCCCGTCTTTACAGGAAGAATCAAACAGAGCTGTAGAAACCACCTGTATTACTGTAAAGAAGACTCCTCACAAAGATTTAACTAAAACAAACCTGCGAGAGGCAACTGATTTAATAAATTTTCCCATGAAAACGAGTCAAAGTAAATTACCCAAGAAAAAAACTCCCAAGGATGACCAGCAAAGGCAAGATCAGGATATAACTGTGTCCAAGGTCAGACCTAAACAGTGGACTTCACAGAGGGACTCCCTATTGCAAATAATGCCCCATCCCCCTGAAGACATGGCATTCAAACAATGGAGGAACCCCGCAAAAACTATTGATTCCTCCCAAAAGCTCTCAAGAATCTTTCAAATCCCCCGAGTTGAGAACTCAAGGCGAGGACCTAATGAATAAATCTTTGACTTCTAGGGTAGTATAAATTTACGAAGAAAGGACAGGTGATACCTCAAAATGGGCCACCTTTAAAAATTCTACTCCGGATTTATCGGAAACAAGTTCCGAAGAGTCTGGCGGCAAATCAAACCATATAGTAGCTAAAGAAATAGACAAATCAAAACCGAATTCAGCAGCTGCACACGCGAAGGAAACAAGATTAAAAGGGTAAGAATTTTGGAAAAAACAATACAAAAAGGTTTGACCTTATTTCGTTAGAAAAACCCAAAAAGAAAAAACCACAAGAAACAGAGGAGGAAAGAACGACACAGTCAGGCAGAACAGTTAAAAAACCTGACAGATAGAAATATCCCTAATTAATGTAAAGAAAAATTTCAAATATAATAAATTTTGCACCATAATAAATTTAACTGTGTGCTTGTAAAGTTAGGCAAGTAAATATTAATGAAAAAAAAATACGAGTGATGTCAAACCGTAGGCGATCAGGGAAAAATAACCAAAGGTAGGAAGCTCGTGGTCGACTGAAAACGACAAGTGGTGTTGGACCACGTTTTGTGGGAAGCCTGGGGAGGAACTCAAAGCCCATGCAGCTTTTAATTTGTTGGGTTTTGGCGGTCCCCTCGGATTTTCTATGAAAAATCGACCCATGTCCTAACTAAGATGGATATTATTCGAAACAAGAAATTATCAGTACAGAAGCGTCTAATTATATGAACTATTTTGTGTTAATGCCGATTATAATTATTTTAGGCCTACACATAAAATAGGATACCAGTGTAATTACGTTCTGCACGCTTGCTTATTCGTGTGTTTCTTACTCGAGAAATATAATGTTTCGTACTCGAGAAATATATGTACCAATGGTTGGCTATTGGTACGTTTATATGTAGAATTTCACGGCGGATGTGGAAGTATATCTCAATAATAATATGTAAAATTTTAAAACCATTTCATCAGTTAGGATATATGGATTGAAACCCTGTGTATGTCCAATGGCGACTAAGTAAAACCCACAAGGAATTCCCTATTAAGGTGAAGGTGTTTTTCGCTTAACGGATTCTAATAAGACTTGAATATCATATTTATTTATTTAGTGCTGAAGGGTTTGCTCAAACAATAGCCTTCTAAAAAGATATTAATGTCAATTCTTCATTACGCTTATATTCTTTGCCAAGCATCAACTGGAATCTACGCGGGCAAGCCTGGAAATCCTGTATCTAATTACCTTATTCGAAAGGTGAATATGAGGCACCAATATTGACTTGTAATTACGGAAAAATCCTAAGAATAAGAAGACGAAAACCAAGAAAAGAGCACGGGGAAACAGCTGAAATGCAGAGGTTAAACCCGGAGCCCAATGGGAACGTCTAAGCCAAGAAATAGGGAAGACATTAATAAACGAGTGGGTATAGAGGTCTCCACTCGTCATTGGTATGTTTTGTTCCCTCATTGTAGCATCGTTTACGTAAAACTGTGTGGTTAAGATGCTGCAACATGTGATTCTTAAGCAGCACAAACGTGCGTAAACAATGCATGCATGAAATATGTTGTAATATTAGACCTCAAAAATTAACCATGCAGCATAAACTCTGTTTAAATAATTATTTTAAATCTAATGTAAAATTAACTAAGTGCTGAAAGAAGTTAAAAAAAGTGTATGTAGTAGTGTATATTAGAAAGTATAATAAGAGACCATACTTAAAGTTTAAGAGTTAACATTTTATAATGTTGTTAAGCTATGAAAAATGAAAAACAGCTTCCATGTATCTCAATTCCCATTGGGAACTATGGTGTTTTATTATAACCCGATCAATTCGTGACTAATTCGCGCTATGTTTATTTACTTCAAAGAAAGTGTGATTTTTCTTCGTTATTTTATTACAGGAAGTAAATGGACACATTGGATATTGAGCATTACAGTGAGTTACCCAGTACAGATAGAACCTAGTAGCATCTATTTTCATCATACCTCAACCAACGAACAATATTCATCATAGACTCCCGGCAACTTTCATCCCAGCTTCGTCCACGAAAACAACAGTTACCTTTGATCATTCAACCTTCAACCACAAACCATATTACGTGTCAGGTAACATTATAAAGATATAAATACATAGATATCGCCTTGGATACCCATTTTTGGACCCCAGAATCATTTGACAGCATAGTGATGATATTTGAAATTAAATGATATTTAACAATATTTGAAGTTAAATGATATTTAAAGACATTTGAAGATATTTGAAGTTAAAGTTCAAGACAATTTGAAGTTTAATTCTAAAAACCCCATTGATCAGTAAAGGATAAACAATATTTAGCGATATTTGAAGTTAAATGAAATTTGAAGATGTTTGAAGCTGAAGTTACATTATGTTAAAAGAATCATTATAGTTGGATGTCAACCCGATCCAAATCCAAACTTCAATTACCCCGTGATTAGCCTAGGAATCACCGCAAAGGGTAATCGACGCAAGCCATGAGCTAACGATTTCATAAAAGGGACAAATGGACAATTTTACGCGAGAATACAATCTCTATGTGCCTCAAAATATCCTAAAAAATGATATGCTGAGAAGAAAAAACGTACGCCCAGTGTTTGAAACCTTAATGATAAGGCACCCTATGAACTCTCAAAGGAAAAGCAGGTGAGAGTGAACCCTGATAGAGTATGCCAATACCTGCAGTTGGAAGCGTCATTTCCCAGTTGACAATTAGAGAAAGCTCATCATGTGAACACAATCGTGCTTGAACTGTCCCATGAAGAAACCATATCGTAAGTGCTTTAAAGAATTTTGCCAAGACGAAAGGAGTGAAGGACAATAATTTACAACAGGAGGATTAGAGTACACTAAGGACTCGAAGGTAATAAGATAGATGTGAATTTACATATGTTACTTCCTAATAACTTGGATAACTCAAAAATCCCAATAGTGAAAGTGTTTTTCTGTTACCAATGAATATGGTAAACACAACATCGTTTGTTATAAATCATTTATGTATATACCACTAGAGGTTCAAGTAAACTTAGGTGTAGTGTTATCGTTTTATCCGTTTAATTTAGTGTAGATAGAATGTAGTATGTCATATAGACAGCAAAATAAAAAAAAGCCTTGTAAAAATAGAAAAAAAAATCTTTAGTATAGTAGCTAGCCTAGAACCATGAATAATCTTAGTCCGGTAGATGAATTTTAGATAGGGATGTAGAATAAAATAAGAAAAGTAATAGAGAAATTTTTTAGCACCTCTGGTTAAGCCATAACATAAATATAAAATAATTATGTAGAAGAAATAGTTAATAAGTGGCGAACATTTTAAAAGCCCAAAGGCGAGCAATTGCTAATGACGGGACGTCATTAATTGATGGGAAGGGTAATATGTACCATGAGCAAAATACGATATATTTAAAATACCAAAATAAAGTTCCTTCTCTCTAAAGATAATTCCGACTTCCTCTAATTAAGTTAAATCTAGTTTCAAAAACGAAAAGTCCTCAATCAGCAAAGAGAAAAAGTGCAGTCACCCTCAGACTAAGAACGGCGCTATCCAAGCTTTAGATTTCGCTAAGAGAGTGAGTAATAAAAAATATGCTACGTACAATATTTCTAAGGAAGTTTAAACGATAGAAACCGTGTGAACGTCTAAATCATCAAAAATAGTTAAGAAAGATTATTGGACGACGGGTTCACATCCTTGGTCCACTCGGGCCAATGGTGAGCCAATTCTCACGGCGCAGGACTGAAAAGCTATGTTTGATAGTGTGGTAGAAGTGCTTTTTAAGATTATTAGTAAATCAGAGTCAAAACCACTCAGACAAAATTCTTATATTCCTCCATCGTTGTCACCGTTATTGTCATTTGAAGTGACCCATTGCTGTGCACCTAAGCATGTAAGTTCAATAAATCTATTGCCTTTTTTTATCTGTGTTTATGTCATTTTATATGTCTGCATCTAGTCTAATAGTAGGTAATTAGTTCGTATGTCTCCAAGGTAACGCTGCCAGGGAGTCGAATCTCCAGATAGCTCGAGAAGAAAAGAGGCCACACTTATATGTCTACATATTCTATTTTCTCCCATCAAGTTCACGACCTTTGGGCATAATATCGCCTTTAACGCAGGCAGTATTTAGCACCACATGTAGTATAGCCGGCATATTCTTCATCCCTACAAATACCGAAAACTGTCATTTTTACAGCCTGAAATTACGTTTCTAACCCCTATTAGCCTATAAGTATCTATGTCTCCGAAGTCAGATCTAAACGTGCTGTGGAAACAAAATTTTGAGACGTCAGAATTTCTAGTTCAATAATTCTTAATTCCTCATAATTTTTTATGGATTAAGTTAAACGAAATAGTTTCAAGATATTCAAAATCAGCATTAAAATGCAATTCGATTAATATGTGTATTGAAAAAATTACAGCAACCAGGTCAAATATAAGAAGTAATAATAGGGAAATAAACCTATGCCATTCATATCTGATTTATTGGGAAAGCCAGGTTTTATTTTTGACTAGTAAGAATACATTTGATTTAGATACTAATTTTTCTATCGCTAAAAATCATAAATTTTTCTATCGCTACACTTTTTGAAATTGTGTATTCTTGATGCGCTTGAATCCGAGTGTCATATTCTTCTTTTTTGTTTATGGGTCTATTTTTTTATGATAAGAAATTTGTAATTTCACTCATTGCTATCGCTTAATACTACAGACTTATTAATATATTAAATAAAAAAAACAAGTTTTTTAAACTGAAAGTAAGGAGCGACATTAAAACTTAAAACGAACAGAAACTATTCCGTATATGAAAGGGGCTGTCCCCTCCTCAACGCCTCGCTCTTTACGCTAAAGTTTGACTCTGTCTCACAACTTTATTTTTTAAAACAATAAAAAACTTTAGCGTAAAGAGCGAGGCGTTGAGGAGGGGACAGCCCCTTTCATATACGGAATAATTTCTGTTCGTTTTAAGTTTTAATGTCGCTCCTTACTTTCAGTTTAAAAAACTTGTTTTTTTTATTTAATTTCTGATCGTTTTTTAGTTAATGCAGCTTTTATTTGCATAAAAATTTTACTTTTCTTTTGCTAAATGGATGTCTTTACAAATTAACTTACGTTACTAACTTCTATATTCGCATATTTTTCTTCTGGCAAAAAATACAAAGTTGCAGATTTTTGCAGATATGAGCTTGAAACATATGTAATAGGGTTTTCTGATGCGCTTAACCTAACGGTGCAAGTTTCATTGAAATTCTTTTACTTGTATGGGATGTTTCCCCCTTCTTTAAAAAATCAAGTAAATTTTCTCAGGCTCTTAGCCTTTGATGAGTAATACTAAACTTAATAAAATTTATATATTTAGGATCAGCATTATAAACACATTCTTTTGATACATTTATTGACATTAAAATTTCGTTTTTAAAAGTTTCGATTATTATTGAGCCGTATCGCTTGTTTTTTTATTGTTTTTTTTATTACGTAGATGTTATTACTTATATGAATGGGTTATAACCTCATTCAAAAAAAACCACATTAAGTTAAAAGTTAAAAAAAATAATTATTAAAAAACCCCAGAATCAAAAAGGCCGTTTAATTAGAATAGATAGCTCTTTTGAAAGCACTAAAAAAACTGTAGCGTAAAGAGCGAGGTACTGACTTGGGGGAGAACCCCCTCACATACGTTATAATTTCTGTTCGTTTTAAGTTCTAATATTCCTTCTTACATTTCAGTTGAAAAAACTTGTTTTTTTTTATTTAATTTCTGATCGTTTCTTAAATAATGCTCGGAAATCCGGCGCCCCCTTCATAGAAATGTCCCTTACCCCAAAGAAACATCCTCCACGGAAATATTTTCCAGAGTAACCCCCTCCTCTAGCCCCCCCCCTCCAGAAAAAATCCTTCCTGAAAATGGTTGTATACTTCCCAATAACCAATAAATATTGCTGGCAAGTCCGGCGCCCCCTTCATGGAAATTTCCCTTCCCCAATTAACACTGCCGTCCTTAACATATCCTCCAAAAAAACCACCTACCAACCCTTACCACCCAAAACCACAAAAAAAACCTCCTGAAAAGATCTGTATAAGTACCAAAAACCAAAACTATATTTTAAAAGTGGGTAAAGTTAATAACATTTAGCCCTCCCACTGGGAACTTCGGGGGATTAAGTCACCCTAAAAGACATATTTATCATATTTTCGACCATGCTGAACAAAATTGCTATCTCAAAATTTTGATCGGGTGACTTTGGGAAAAAAATAAGCGTGGGAGGGGCCTAGTTGCCCTACAATTTTTTTGGTCACTTAAAAAGGCCATTTGAAATTTTAATTTCGATTCCAATGAAACCTCCCATGATATTCAAGGACCAATGGTTTGAAACGACCACCCCTGGGGAAAAAAAAAACAAACAAACAAACAAACAAATAAACACGCACCCATGATCTTTCTTCTGGCGAAAAATGGAAAATTCCACATTTTTACGGATAGGAGCTTGAACCCTCAAAAGCAGGGTCCTCTAATATGCTGACTATTATTGTTCGATTTCCATTAAGGTTCTATAGCTTAGAGGTTCTTTCTTCTTTTTTTTGAAAATCGGCCAAATTTTCTACGGCGCTTAACTTTAGATGGGTAGTACTAAACTTGATGAAAATTATATATTTGAAATCAGCATTAAAATCTGATTCTTTTGATATATCTATTGGTATCAATAACCCGTTTTCTAGAGTTTCGGTTACCATTGAGCCGGGTCGCTCCTTACTTACAGTTTGTTACCACGAACTGTTTGATAGACACCAGACCGCATGGGATTTTGCAAGTTCCTTGCGCTTTTTCTTCTTTGCCTCCAGTAAACAAGTTAATTTTGAAGTTAGATTTCATTCAGTTGGTTGGTGATAAGTCTATTTTGCACTTCCACAGATATGTTATTTTTCAGAAGATGCCTCTTTCGGATGTTAGGTTAGATGTGGAGATGTTAAGCGGAGTCGTCTGAGGGGAAAATTTTACCGGGTTGGAATTGTCTATAGTATCTTTCCTTAGGCGGGGGGGGGGGGGATTTCCACGGGAAAAGTTCTCCAGGGGGAATTTTCTGCGAGATCAACTTTATACTAGACTGGGGGGTGGGGTATTTGCGGGAAAATTTTTTACAGAGGAGGGGATTTTCCGCATGATTTTAAAAACAAACAAAAATTCTTTGAAATGCGCAACGAAAAATTTTTCACCCGAAATTGACCGCAAAAAATTTTCCTGGCGGGGAGGGGGGGGGGCAATTTTGCATAAAAATAACTTTCCATGAAGGGGGAGCCAGATTCCCCGCCATTATTTCATTACAGTCGGAAATTAAATTTGAAAAACAAGTCCTTTCAACTGAAAGTAAGGAGGAACACAAAAATAAGGTGAAATAAGGTCTAGCAATATATGAATTATTTATCAGAAGAAAAAAACAGACTATCCCCTCCCTCTTCTGTGAATGAAGGTTCACCATTCTTCTAAAATATTTTTGTTAAAGCCTGTATATTTCCTTTAATCTGTAAAAATTACTACTATCGTCATTGCGGTTTTCAAAGAAGATTTTTGCCACCAAAGATTGTTTCCGACGAGCTCAGATTTAGCAAGCGGTTTAATACGGGATCTGGTATCTATTTAAAGTTATATATATCTTTGCTTTATTTTATATCAATATTTCAAAAAATCAGCTAATATTGCAGTAGATTTCATCTCTTTTTTTAGTTATATAGCTAAAGCCTTAGAAATTTGACAAATTTTTATTCAAAAATGTTTTATTTTGTTGAAAGATATATGACGATATTCCACAAGTAAGAACCGGCTTTAACTTTTGTTTTCTATACAGTATAGCAGACAATAACTCTTTACGTATTTCTAACAATAGCACTGTCGTAGGAATGTCAGAAAGTTAATAAGAGTGTATAGTACTTATCTGGCTTCTTTAGAAAAGCTTGAGAAAGTATCCATTGGTCAGCATTTCTGTCATCAATTTTCGGAGCTAAGAAGATTACTACTGAATTATGAAACATTTGAAGGGTAAAGACAATTATGGCCTAGAAATGACAATTAAAAAGGAATGAGTTGTCAGAAACATTCGTTATTATCTGGCAGTAATTGTGGATTTGGCGTGAAGAGATTCAATCCATCAGTTTATGCCACTTCACAATTGGTATTTCTGCGACAGTAGAGAAAATTTGGTCATGTTTATCCTTTAATATCATGATAAAAAAAAAGGCATTTTCAGAAAACCAAACTGATAAGGCTAATTGATTAAATCAAAAACAAACAAGAAAAAGAAAAATAATAACAACCTATTGAACAAATGGGTTCCAAATTAGAAAAAAAAGCGTCGATGGAAAATCGACAAAAAAAAGATAAAACATTTGGACTATATTTATTAGAAGGTGTCGTTTGTCTTTGAAGGCGAGTAATTTTCTTTGTCACAGTTGGGTCAGTTCCCATAAATTAAGAAGAAAGGCAAAATCATATATTCCAAAATCTCAGGAGGAAGGGCAGAAAAAAATGAATATTCTAAAATCCCTGGCGAGGGCAATTTTTTCTTATGTTTTCATTGAAAATCAAACAGTTCGTGGTAACGAACTGTAAGTAAGGAGCGACCCGGCTCAATGGTAACCGAAACTCTAAAAAACAGAATTTTTTACCAATAGATACATCAAAAGAATCAAATTTTAATTCTGTTTTCAAATATGTACATTTCATCAAGTTTAATCTTACCTATCAAAAGTTAGGCGCCTGAGAAAATTTGGCTGATTTTTGATAAAAGAGGGAAAGACCCCCTAAAGGTTATAGAACCTTAATGAATATCACACCATCATATTCAGCGTATCAGCAAACCCTACTGTAGAGGTTTCAAGCTCCTATCTACAAAAATGTGGAATTTTCCATTTTTTGCCAGAAGAAAGATCACGGGTGCGTGTTTATTTGTTTGTTTGTTTGTTTTTTTTTCCAGGGGTGATCGTATCGACCCAGTGGTCCTAGAATGTCGTGGGAGGGCTCATTGGAATGGAAATTAAAAGTTCTAGTGCCCTTTTTAAGTGACCAAAAAAAATGGAGAGCAACTAGGCCCCCTCCCACGCTCATTTTTTTTCAAAGTCACCCGATCAAAATTTTGAGGTAGCCATTTTGTTCAGCATGTTCGAAAATATTATAAGTATGTCTTTTAGGATGACTTAATCCCCCAAAGTTCCCGGAGGGAGGGCTGAAAGTTGTGAACTTCACCCAATGTTAACATATAGTATTGGTTATTGTTGAAGTATACAGACGTTTTTCAGGGGAGACTTTTCCTGGCAGTGGGGGAGGGGGGTGGGGGTTTGGTGGGTCGGCGGTTACGTGGGAGGATCTTTCCATGAAGGAAGTTTTCATGGGGGAAAGGGAAATTGCTAAGAAGGGGACGCCGGACTTCCCAGCATTATTTTAAAAAAGATCAGAAATTAAATATAAAAAAACAAGTTTTTCAACTGCAACAGTAGCAACATCAAAACTTTAAACGAAAAGAAAATATTACATATAAGATTGGGTTCCCCCCCTAGTCAATACCTCACTCTTTAAGCCAAAGATTTTTTAGTACTTTCATAAGAGCTATTTATTCTAATGAACGGCCTTTGTGATTAAGTGGTCATGTTTAAAGAATTAGAACAAAATTCGAGCTTTCACTTGAAGAGCAAGGTATTATCTAGGGGGCGAACCCCCTAGTATACTTATTAAAAATATATGAATATAGAAGTTCATTACGTTAGTTAATTCGTATGTTACGTATATTTATTACTAATAAAATCGTTCGTAAATAAAATTAAACAAGTTTCGAGAAAGCCATTTAACCAAATAAAAGTAAATTAATATGCAAATTTTGTTTTAATTATTCATGTACGGTGAGCAAAGATCAAAACCTGAATTTTTTGAAAAACAATCAAAAATTAAATAAAAAAACAAGTTTTTTTAACTAAAAGTAAAGTTCGACATTAAAAATTAAAACGAACTTAAATTATTCCGTATATTAAAGAGGTTGTCCCCTCCTCAACGCCTCGCTCTTTACACTAAGTTGTGACTTTCTAACAACTATATTTTTTTTTAACAATGAAAAACTTTCGCGTAAAGAGCGAGGCGTTGAGGAGGGGACAGCCTCTTTCATATACGGAATAATTTCTGTTCGTTTTAGGTTTTAATGTCACTCCTTACTTTCAGTTAAAAAAACTTGTTTTTTTTTATTTAATACTTCCCAATAACCAATACTATATGTTAACATTTGGTAAAGTTCATAACTGTCAGCCCTCGTCCCGGGAACTTCGGGGGATTAAGTCATCCTAAAAGACATACTTATAATATTTTAGAACATGCTGAAAAAAATGGCTATCTCAAAATTTTGATCGGATGACTTTGGAAAAAAATGAGCGTGGGAGGGGGCCTAGTTGCCCTCCATTTTTTTTGGTCACTTAAAAAGGGCACTAGAACTTTTAATTTCCATTCCAATGAGTCCTTCCACGATATTCTAGGACCACTGGATCGATACGATCACCCCTGGGAAAAAAAGAAAACAAATAAACACGCACCCGTGATCTTTCTTCTGGCAAAAAAAAAAAATATACAAGATTACACATTTTTGTAGATAGGAGCTTGAAACCTCTACAGTAGGGTTCTCTGATACGCTGAATCTGATGGTAGGACTAAACTTGATGAAACTTATATATTTGAAATCAGCATTAAAATCTGATTCTTTTGGTGTATCTATTTGTATCAAAATACCATTTTCTAGAGTTTCGGTTATCATTGAGCCCGGTCGCTCCTAACTTACAGTTCGTTACCACGAACTGTTTGATACAGTACAGACGTTTTCAGGGGAGATTTTTCCTGGTAGTGGGGGGGGGGACTGGGTTATGTGGGAGGATCTTTTAATGAAGGAAGTTTTTATGGGGGAAGGGACATTGCTAAGAAGGGGACGCCGGACTTCCCAGCATTATTTAAAAAAAGATCAGAAATTAAATAAAAAAAAACAAATAAAAAGAGCAGCAACATTAAAACTTTAAACGAACAGAAAATAATACATATATGATTGGGTTCACCCTCTAGTCAATACCTCACTCTTTAAGCCAGAGATTTTTTTAATACTTACATAAGAGCTATTTATTCTAATTAACGGACTTTGTGATTAAGTGGGCATTTTTAAAGAATTGGAACAAAATTCAAACTTTCGCTTAAAGAGCAAGGTATTGACTAGGGGGCGAACCCCCTAATATACGTATTAAATATATATGAATATAGAAGTTCGTTACGTATGCTAATTCGTAAGTTACGTATATTTATTATTAATCAAAACGTTCGTAAATAAAATGAAACATTTTTCGAGAAAGCCATTTAACCAAATAAAAGTAAATTAATATGAAAATTTTTTTTTAATTATTCATGTACTGTGAGCAAAGATCAAAACCTGCATTTATTCAAAAATGTTCAAAAATTAAATAAAAAAAACAAGTTTTTTTAACTGAAAGTAAGGAGCGACATTAAAACTTAAAACGAACAGAAATTATTCCGTATATGAAAGGGGCTGTCCTCTCCATAACGCCTTGCTCTTTACGCTAAAGTTTTTCATTGTTTAAAAAAAATAGAGTTGTGAGAAAGTCAAACTTTAGCGTAAAGAGCGAGGCGTTGAAGGGGGGACAGCCCCTTTCATATACGGAATAGTTTCTGTTCGTTTTAAGTTTTAACGTTGTTCCTTACTTTAATTTAAAAAAAACTTGGTTTTTTTATATTTAATTTTTGAACGTTTTTGAATTAATGCAGGTTTTAATTTTGGATCACCGTACATGAATAATTAAAAAAAATTGAATATTAATTTTACTTTTATTTGGTTAAATGGCTTTCTCGAAACCTGTTTAATTTTATATACGAACCTTTTTTATTAGTAATAAATGTACGTAACTTACGAATTAACTTACGTAAGGAACCTCTATATTCTTATATTTTTAATACGTACATTAGAGGGTTTGCCCCCTAGTCAATACCTAATTCTTTAAGTTAAAGTTCGAATTTTGTTCCAATTCTTTAAAAATGACCCCTTAATCACAAATGTCGTTAATTAGAATAAATAGCTTTTATGAAAGTACTAAATAATCTTTTGCTTAAAGAGATAGGTATTGACTAGGGGATGAACCCAATCATATGCGGAATGTTTTCTGTCGTTTTAAGTTTTGATGTTGCTCCTTACTTTCAGTTAAAAAACTGGTTTTTTTATATACATAGTTTCTGATCTTTTTTTAAATAATGGTGGGAAATCCGGCGCCCCGTTCATAGCAATGTCCCTTCTCCCATGAAAACTTCCTTCATGGTAAGATTCTCCCACATAACCCCCGATCAACTTCCCCCCCTCCACTACCAGAAATTTTCCCCTCTGAAAACGTCTTTATACTTCCCAATAACTAATACTATATGTTAACATTGGGTAAAGTTCATAACTTTCAGCCCTCCCCCCGGGGACTTTGGGGGATTAAGGCACCCCAAAAGACATAGTTATCATATTTTCGACCATACTGAACAAAATGGCTATTTCAAAATTTTGATCGTGTAACTTTGGGGAAAAAATGAGCGTGGGAGGGGACCTAGGTGCCCTCCATTTTTCGGTCACTTAAAAAGGAAACTAGAACTTTTAATTTCCGTTCCAATGAGCCCTCCCAACATTATTTTAGGACATCTGGGTCGATACGATCACCCCTGGGACAAAAAAAAAAAAAAAAAAAAAAAAAAAATAAACACGCATCCGTGATCTTTCTTGTGGCAAAAAAATGCGAAATTCCCCATTTTCGTAGATAGGTGCTGCAAACCTCCGCAGTAGGGTTCTATGATACGCTGAATATGATGGTGTGATTTTCATTGGGGTTCTATAACTCTTAGGGGGTCTTTTCCCCTTTTTTCGAAAATCAGCCAAATTTTCTCAGGTGCGTAACTTTTGATAGGTAGGACTAAACTTGATGAAACTTATATATTTGAAATCAGTATAAAAATTTGATTCTTTTGATGTATCTATTGGTATCAAAATTCCGTTTTCTACAGTTTTGGTTACCATTGAGCCAAGTTGCTCCTTACAGTTCGTTACCACGAACTGTTTGATCAAGTTTGTTTAGTTTCTGCCTTCATGATTCAAAAGTATAAACAGGGGATTTCAAAAGTGGGGCGACTAGCATAGGTTTTCCTTGTCTGTCCAGTATTTATTACTTAAGATGATATTACAACTACATGTATCCACTTCTTGTGCTTTTTTTTTTAAAGAGGGCTTATGGCTTTGTTTTACCGCTCTTACAAACAAGAACTAAACCGATTGACTCTGAGTGTATGAACTGTCTCTTGGGAATTATCTGGAGTAGTCTCAATGGACAGACATTTGGGGTTCGCCTTTGGAGACCTTAAAAGACCAAGGGGAAGAAAACTTGCTTTTAACGGATTTTTATTCTTTTTATACAGCTAGATTTTATCAGTAATTCCGCTATCCATTCCCAACTTGTCAATTTTATTATTAAGAAGAAAATAAAAATAAAAAGTGGGATAATGTGAACGCATGATTTTGATTATATATATATTTGCTCCACCAACTTCAAATATGAACTCTTTGTTAGTCATAATTCCTCTTTAGAGAAAACTATACTTAAAGTGTTAGTAAATTGCGTTATATAGCTGAACCGCTGCTGCAAAAACACTTTGAAAGATCTTGAGCTTAGGACTAAAAAAATCTATAGAATTAGAGTATATTTCCAAGTTTCTTCATTAAAATATTTTTTTAGGGTTATGTCTTTTTGACTACTTATTAATTAATACTGTATTTTATAACTTTTCAAATACTTTAGAAAGCTTTTTTTTAATGTTAAGCTTATTTTTTTAATCTTAAAGTAAATGAAGTGTTGCCGGAGCTGTTAGCAAAAGTTTTTACTTACTGATATTTATATTTTCTTGTAGTTAAATGAAATTGTTTTTTACTATCTGTCAGCAACGGTTTGTGGGTTGAAATGCACCGACAACTGTGTTCAATAGAAATAAATAAAGTGCCAACTGACAGTTTTCATACATACTATAGTGATACATAGTGACAATGTAGTGACTACTATCAAACCATGATTTGAAAACTTTTTCTTAAAATCCGCCCCAGGAATCGTTTAGTTCTTTTAATTTTTTTCAGTATTTAATTGAAACTCCGATTCTCTTATTTGTCATTGAAATGCCTAGTAGGCGCTGCTTTGTGTACATTTGGGCTTTTACTATTCAACTTGTATACATTAACCGCTCCAACCATCTTTGGTGGTAATTAAATAAAAAAAACAAGTTTTTTAAACTGAAATTAAGGAGCGACATTAAAACTTAAAACGAACAGAAATTATTCTGTATATGAAAGAGACTGTCCCCTCCTCAACGCCTCGCTCTTTACGCTAAAGTTTTTTATTATTTTAAAAAATAAACTTGTGAGACAGAGTCAAACTTTAGCGTAAAGAGCGAGGCGTTGAGGAGGGGACAGTCTCTTTCATATACAGAATAATTTCTGTTCGTTTTAAGTTTTAATGTCGCTCCTAACTTTCAGTTTAAAAAACTTGTTTTTTTTATTTAATTTTTGAACGTTTTTGAATAAATGCAGGTTTTGATCTTGGCTCACCGTAAATGAATAATTAAAACAAAATTTTCATATTAATTTACTTTTATTTAGTTAAATGGCTTTCTCAAAACTTGTTTAATTTTATCTACGAACGTTTTTATTAGTAATAAATATACGTAACTTACGAATTAACTTACGAAACGAACTTCTATATTCATATATTTTTAATACGTTTATTAGGGGGTTCGCCCCCTAGTCAATACCTTGCTCTTTAAGTGAAAGTTCAAATTTTGTTCCAATTCTTTAGAAATGACCGCTTAATCACAAAGGCCGTTAATTAGAATAAAAAGCTCTTATGAAAGTACTAAAAAATCTTTGGCTTAAAGAGCGAGGCATTGACTACGGGGTGAACCCAATTATATATGTAATATTTTTTGTTCGTTTAAAGTTTCGATGTTGCTTCTGTTGCAGTTGAAATACTTGTTTTTTTATATTAAATTTATGATCTTTTTTTAAATAATGCTGGGAAGTCCGGCGTCCCCTTCATAGCAATGTCCCTTCCCCCATGGAAACTTCCTTCATGGATAGATCCTTCCACCTAACCCCTGACCAACCCCCCCCCCCACTACCAGTAAAAAACTCCCCAGAAAATGTCAGTATACTTCCAAATAACCAATACTATATGTTAACATTGGGTAAAGTTCATAACTTTCAGCCCTCCCCCCAGGAACTTAGAGGGATTAAGTCATCCTAAAAGACCTACTTATAATATTTTCGAACATGCTAAACAAAAGGGCTATCTCAAAATTTTGATCAGGTGACTTTGGGAAAAAGCTGAGCGTGGGAGGGGGCCTAGTTGCCCTCCATCTTTTTTGGTCACTTAAAAAGGGCACTAGAACTTTCAATTTCCATTCCAATGAGCCCTTCTACGATATTCTAGGACAACTGGTTCGATACGATCACCCCTGGGAAAAAAAAAAAAAAACAAAAAAACAAACAAACAAACAAATAAACACGCACCCGTGATCTTTCTTCTGGCAAAAAATGCAAAATTCCACATTTTTGTAGATGGAGCTTGAAATCTCTACATTGGGGTTCTCTGATACGTGGAATATGATGGTGTGATTTTCATTAAGGTTCTATAACTTTTAGGAGGTCTTTCCCCTTTTTTCGAAAATCAGCCAAATTTTCTCAGGCGCCTAACTTTTGATGGGTTGGATTAAACTTGATGAAACTTATATATTTGAAATCAGTATTAAAATGTGATTCTTTTGATGTATCTATTTGTATCAAAATGCCGTTTTCTAGAGTTTCGGTTACCATTGAGCCGGGTCGCTCCTTACTTACAGTTCGTTACCACGAACTGTTTGACACCACTGAAGCAATCCAAGCCCAATAAGTCGTTAATTGTTTCATTACCTACCTTTATGCAACCCTAAATAATACTCTTATTCTGAAATATTCAATCATCTTTATGTATCATGCAAAGACAAACTTTTAATCATTTACACAACTGCCCCTTCATAATTGTTCTGCCCATTAACAATAATTTTTATTGTTCTGCCCATAAATAACTAGAGATAACTAGAGCGTACGTTTTTAATTAGAGCTTGAGTTTATTTGGCAGTGCCTACATTGCGGGCAAAATTTAAGTTACTGTCTATCTGTCAGCAACAGTTTGTGGGTGGAAATGCACCGACAACTGTGTTCAATAGAAATAAATAAAGTACCATGTTAACCGACAAATGCTAATTATGGTACCGTCTTCATAATTAGCAGGTGTGTAGTAAGACTAGGGCTGGGTCGAACCTTTCTAAAGACGTTTTTTCAAAGAGGTTCTTTGAAATGACTAGAGAGCATCGTGCCAGATGCAGCACTGCCACTTATGAAGCTAAGGGGCCCAGAAAATGTTTTGGTTCAATAGAAATAACCAAAATCCATTAAAGGCTGATTGAAATAATTTGCATGCTCTATGAAAATACTATAGGTCAGTAGCAAGCTTGGTTAGTCGTTTCCAGTCGATTAAGAAACTGAATTTGGAAATTAGACTTCAGTTTGTGGATAGAATGCAACACTGCTCTTATTTAGGCATAAGTTATGTCATTCCAAGCTAGTAGCACTAGATCTAGTGAGTGCCGCAGGCAGGATGATCTTTAAATGAGGTCATTCAGAAGATCTCTAGTTATTTATGGGCAGAACAATAAAAATTATTGTTAATGGGCAGAACAATTATGAAGGGGCAGTTGTGTAAATGATTAAAAGTTGTTCATTGCATGATACATACAGATGACTGAATATTTCAGAATAAGGGCATTATTTAAGGTTGCATAAAGGTAGATAATGAAACAATTAATGATTTATTGGGCTTGAATTGCTTCAGTGGTGTTATCACCAAAGATGGTTGTAGCAGTTAATGTATAAAAGTTGAATAGTAAAAGCCCAAATGTGTTCTTTCTCGACCTGGGACCATATGAGAGAAGGGAAAGCTCTAATAGCTTACTTACGTTTGTGCTCCCTTTAAAACATGTGATTTTGTTTTGTCTACTGCTTCAATGTGCATCCAAAGAATAATTTGTATCGTCGGATTCAATAGTTTCAGGTCAGTACATTTACCAAAATAGAAAGTCCAGAACAAAAGCATATATTAAATTGCAGAGGGAATATAAATATGAATGTGATTCTTTCACGACATCCCTGTAATAGCCAGTGCTTCCAATACCCAAAGTGTTTGGGGGTTTGCAGTAATTTGTCCGAAAGAAAATTGGGTTTTCAGAGGCCTCCCCAAAAATTTTACGTTTGTGGTTCGAAAGTGCGTGAACGTTAACACGAATTGCAACTTTTTGACTTCCGCTAACATTATCGCTGTAATTTTGGAGAACCCAATCTTCTTTCGGAGAAATTTTGAGCAACCCAGGAAGATACGGGAATATTGAAAGGACCTTTAGCAGCCCTTTTCCCGGAACAAAACCACTGTTAATAACCTACCACATGGAATTTGTAAGAGAAAAAGAAATTACATAGGTAAGACGCATAAAATATTTATTTCCTTAATTCTTCTTTTTTAATAAAAACTATTTAAATGCAATTTAAAAGAGGCCCAGGAATTTGATTAAGAGGCCTAGAGCCTCTTAATCAAGAGGCTTAATCAACCTTTGATTAAGAGGCCATTAAAAAGAGGCCCAGGAAATTCCCGGAAAATTTGATAATTTTACTTTGTAGTCTTTTGATATTCAGTCCATTTTTTTAGCTTTTCTTACACTTCTTATTTTATAGAATTCACCAGTCCTTCAGAATACAAGTGCCGGAATTATTCTCAGCAACTACAGTTTGGTTTTACAACGTTTGACATTATCTAGAAGTGGATATTATACTTGCAAAGCAACCAATTTAAAGGGGGAGACACTGAGTAATGAGTTGGAGCTTGGGATTCAGTGTGAGTTTTCTTTTGTTTACATTGTTTTATTCCTTGGCTCGATTTTTAATAAATTATATTTAATTGGTTGTGATTGTTCATTATAAATCCTGTTTTTTTTTTACCATTTCTCTATGTTGTTTTCAATATTATCCTTTAAAGTGGTAACAACTCATGCCCAGGATAGTTAAACATCTGGTATTTAAATATAAGATATTGAAGCAGCTATTGTATGCTTAATCCATGGCCACAGCCATAGATTTGGCAAATCTAGTAACTTATGATTAAACATAAATAAAAGGAATGTGTTAGAAAAATTCAGAAGTCAAACTGATTAAATCAGATTTAATTTTTGAATATTAGCCTATAATTATCTCTTAACTTCTAGATTCGTTTATACATTCCCAAGAATTTTTTTTTTTTAATTTCCCAAAATAAAGCCATGGAAACAAATATTTTGACAACTGAATATACTAGGAGGGTGGTGCATTGCCTAATTGTGTTTTCGATTGTCAATATTAATTTAAATTAATAAATAAATCTTAAAACGAATGAAACTTAAATTGAATATGCAAATCAAGCTCGAAACGAACAAAAATCACCACAAACAAGAGTTTGGGTATGACCTCCTTCTCTCACTGTAAAAGTCTAAAACCTACTGCGTCATTGGCGCTTTACTGAAAACCAATTTTATGGCAAATATTTTCTTTTGTACTTAATACTGAAAATAGACATTAAAATTATAGGAAAATTTTGAACTGATGATCTTTCAGTAATTAATATCATTACACATCAAATATTCAGTTCAATTTGTTAGCTCTTTTTAAAGTTGTTAAAGACGAATATAGTTTCACTACAAGCAAGTGTTTGGATACTGCCTCCTTTCCTAACTGTAAATAAAAACCAAAAGCCCACTGCGTTATTGGCGCTTAACTGAAAACGGATTATATTAAAAATATTTTCTTTTCCAGTTCTTACAGCATTGAAAATAGAAATACAATTACAGTGAAAAAAATTCTTGAATTTATTTTGTTTTTTATACTTTCCAAGACTGTTCAAGACGCATATGTTTTTCAGTAAAGCGCCAATGACGCAGTAGGTTTTAGACTTTTTGTTCTGGGATAAGGGCTGTTGACGGTCCTTTCAATATTCCAGCATCTCCTGGGTTTCGCAAAATTTCTCCGAAAGAACAAAATGGGTTTGTGTCAACCTCAGAGTTTTTATTATCTGATGTTTGAACTGTTTTTAACAAAATTGCTATCTCAAAATTTGTATCGCATGGGTTTTGGGAAAAAGGGCGTGGGCGGACTAGATTAAGCTTCGGTCTCTTTTGACTCTTTAAAAGTGAACTAGAACTTTCTATTTTCAATCAAATGAGCCCTCTCTGAAGTTTATACCAGTATCCCTTCTATAAGAACCATATATATATATATATATATATATATATATATATATATATATATATATATATATATATATATATATATATATATATATATATATATATATATATAATATATATATATATATATATATATATATATATATATATATATATATATATATATATATATATATATATATATATATATATATATATATATATATATATATATATATATATATATATATATATATATATATATATATATATATATATATATATATATATATATATATATATATATTCCCAGATTATATCTTACAATTTCTGTCCCTAGACCCTGGGGGTTGTGTCGACCCTGAAGTTTTAATATCTGATGGTTGAAATATTTATTAACAACATAGCTATCTTAAAATTTTTATTGGATGGATTTAGGAAAAAAGAGTTTGGGAGGGGGGGGAAGCTGGTTACCCTCCAATATCTTTTGACGCTTAAAAAGTGAAGTAGAACTTTCAATTTCAAATCAAATGAGCGCTCTCTGAAATTTATTCAAGCATTCCTTCCATAAGAACCATACATGTCCCCAGGGCATAATTTACAACGCCTACCCCCGGGCCCTGCTGGGCTGTGTCGACACTGGAGTTTTTGCTATCAGAACTTTGAAATATTTTTAACAAAATTTCAATCTCGAAATATTTAGCTGATGCATTTAGGGCGTAGAGGCGGGGGGGGGGGCGAGGGGCCCTCGGATCTCTTTTGACTCTTAAAAAGTGAACAAGAACTTTCATTTTTCAATCAAATTAGCCGTTTCCGAATTTTATACGAACATCCTTTCCATAAGAGATATATATGCCCCTAGAGTATTACTCATAGCGCCTGCCTCTGGGCCCAGGTGGGTTCCGTCGACACAGGAATTTTTCTCATCTCCCCTTTGAACTATTTTTAATAAAATGACTAATATAAAAATGTTATCAGACGGTCTTGGGGAAAAGGGGTGTGGGGGGGAGGGGGGCTAGATGCCCTTGGATATCTTATGACTCTTAAAAATTTAACTAAAATTTTCAATTCTAAATCAAATGAGCCCCCTCTGAAGTTTATTCGAGCATCCCTTTCATAAGAACAATATACACCCCCAGGACAACGCTTATAACGCCTAGCCCCACGGACTCTTGGGGGCGTTTTTTTTATCTAATTTTTGAACAATTTCCAAAACACTGGCTTTCTCAAAATTTGTAGCGGACGGGTTTGGGGAAAAAAGAGCGTGGGGGGGGGCTAGTTTAACTCTCTTGACTCTTAAAAAGTGAACTAGAACTTTCAATTTACAATTTACCCTCTCTGAAGTTTATACGAGCATCCCTTTCATACGAACAATATATGCCCCAGGGCATAACTTACAACGCCTACCCCCGGGCCCTGGGGGTTATGACAACACCTGAGTGTTTGTTATCTTACTTTTGAGCAATTTTTGACTTAATGGCTATCTCACAAAATTTTTATTGGATGTATTTAGGGAAAAAGGGGTATGGGAGAGGGCTAGTTGCCCTCCAGTCTCTTTTGACTCTAAACAACTGGACTAGAACTTTCAATTTCCCATCAAATTAGCCATCTCTGAACTTTTTAATTCAATAAGGACAATATATTCCCCCAGGGCATAACGTACAACAACTGCCCTCGTGTCCTGGGAGGCTGTGTTGACCCCTGAGTTTTCGTTATATGGTCTTTGAACTATTTAAAAAAAAGCTATCTCCAAGTTCTTATCGGATGGGTTTGTTTGAGGAAAAAAGGGCGTGGGGGGGGGGGGGGGATAGGTGCCATCCAATCTCTTTTGACTCTTAAAAAGTGAAATAGAACTTTCAATTTCCAATCAAATGAGCCCTCTTTGAAGTTAATAGGAGCATCCCTTCCATAAGACCCATTTATGCCCCCAGGGCATAACTTACAACTTCTGCCTCCGGGCCCTGGGGGGATGTGTCGACACCGGTATTTTTGTAATTTGATGCTTGAACTATTTTTAACAAAATAGCCATCTTAAAATTTTTATTGTATGCAGTTGGGAAAAACGAGTTTGGGGGGGGGCTGGTTACCCTCCAATATCTTTTGACGCTTAAAAATTGAACTAGAACTTTTTCCAATCAAATGAGCCCTCTTTGAAGTTTATACGACTATTCCTTCCAAAAGAACCATATATACCCCAAGGGCATAACTTATAATCCTTGCCCCTGAAGACTGTGGGGGGAGTCTCCTGCTCAAACTGGCGTAAGAGGGGGGTTAGTTACCCTTCAATCACTTTCGACTATTACAAAGAGCACTAGCCCTCTCAATTTCGAATTGAATGAGCCCCTTTTGAAGTTTTATGATAACTCTATCTATAAAAACCTTATAAGCCCCCAGGGCAGAACTTACAACCATTGCCGTTGGGGCTCTGGAGGGTTTGTCATCCTTAAATAGATAATTTCAAGAACTTTCAACTACGTTGAACAAAATGGCTATATCAAAATTTGGATTGGATGTGTTTGGGGAAATGGTGGGCGTGGAAGGGGTGTCAGTTGCCTTAGAATCACTTTCGACTATTAAAGAGGGAACTAAACATTATTTCCAATCGAATGAGCTCTTTCTGAAGTTTCTACGACAACGTTGTCTATACAGAACCTTATATGCCCCCTGGGCATAACTTACAACCCTTGCTCTGAGGGCTGTGGGGGAGTTGTCATCCTCAAAGACCTATTTTCCAGAACTTAAAACTACGTTTTATAAAATGGCAATCTTAAATTTTTGATTGAGTGGGTTTGGGGAAAAGGTGGGCGTGAGAGGGGGGTTAGTTGCCCTCCAATCATTTTCGACTATTAAAAGGGCACTATCCCTTTAATTTACAATCGAATGAGCCTTTTTGAAGTTTCTACTACAACACCTTCTATAAAACCTTATATGTCCCCAGGGCATAACTTAAAACCCTTGCCCTGAGGGTTGTGGGGGAGTGTCCTTCTCAAAAACATATTTCCTATCTGGAAACCAACTACGATGAACAAAATGGTTATCTCAAAATTTTGATTGGATGTGTTTGGGGGAATAATGGGCGTGGGGGGGGGGGCTAGTTGCTCTCCAATCCTTTTCGACTATTAAAAAGGGTACTAGTCCTTTCAATTTCCAATCGAATGAGTCCATTTTGAAGTTTCTACATAAACGCCCTCTATAAAAACCTTATTTGCCCCAGGGCATAACTTAAAACCCTTGCCCTGAGGGTTGCGGGGAAGTGTCCTCCTTAACAACATATTTTCTATATGGAAATCAACTACGTTGAACAAAATCGCTATCTCAACATTTTAATTTCATGTGTTTGGGGGAATGATGGTCGTGGGGGGGCCTATTTTCCCTCCAATCACTTTCGACTATTAAAAAGAGCACTAGAACTCTTGGTTTTCAATTGAATGAACCCCTTAGAAGTTTCAACGACGAATCCTTCCATATGAAGTGCCTCTGGGAAAAAAAATAATAAATATATAATAATAAAACATTAAAACCGTGTGACCTTTACTATAGGCAAGGCTGTAGCGTTACCTCTGAAACCGAAGACTGGTAGGATCAAAAGGAGATACTAGGGTATATGGGAGTGCTGTTATTGATTCTATCATAGGCAGCGCGCTAGCGCTGCCTAAGTAAAGAACGATGTGGGCACAATGTGTTTTTTTTCAGCCGGTTACTTCGTATCGAAGGAGTTGTCGTAGAAACTTCAAAAAGGGTTCATTCGATTGGAAATTGGAGTGGCTAGTGCCCTTTTTAATATTCAAAAGTGATTAGAGGGCAACTAGCCCCCCCCCCATGCCCATCATTCCCCAAAACACATCCAATCAAAATTTTGAGATAGTGATTTTGTTCAGCGTAGTTGATTTCCAGATAGAAAATATGTTTTTGAGGAGGACTCTCCCCCACAACCGTCGGGGCAAGGGTTTTAAGTTATGCCCTGAGGGCTTATAACAGCGATGTTGGCACTGTGTACTATGTATTATTTTTTCTTTTAGAGCAGGGCACTTCATATGGAAGGGGTCGTCTTAGAAACTTCAAAAGGATACCATTCGATTGGAAATTCAGAGTTCTAGTGTCGTTTTTAATATTCAAAAGTGATTTGAGGGCAACTAGGCCCCCCCCCCTGCCCATCATTCCCCCAAACACATCCAATCAAAAATTTGAGATAGGCATTTTGTTCAGCGTAATTGATTTCCAGATATAAAATATGTTTTTGAGGAGGATGCTCCCCACAAAACTCAGGGCAAGGGTTTTAAGTTATGCCCTGGGGCCATATAAGGTTTTTATAGAAGGCGTTATCGTATAAACTTCAAAACAGGGTCATTTGATTGGAAATTTGAAGGGCTAGTACCCTTTTTAATAGTCGAAAATAATTGGACTGCAACTAGCCCCCCCCCCCATGCCCATCATTCCCCCAAACACATCCAATAAAAATTTAAGATAGCTATTTTGTTCAGCGTAGTTGATTTCCATATAGAAAATTTTTTTTTTGAGGAGGATACTCCCCCACAACCCTCAGGGCAAGGGTTTTAGGTTATGCCCTGAGGGCATATAAGAACGATGTTGGCTCAATGTACTTTTTATTATTTTTTTTCCTTTAGAGCTGGCCATTTCATATGGAAGGGGTCGTCGTAGAAACTTCAAAAGGGGCTCATTCGATTGGAAATTGAGAGTTCTAGTGCCCTTTTCAATAGTCGAAAGGGATAGGAGGGCAAGTAGCCCCCCCACTCCCATCATTTCTCCAAACACATCCAGTACAAACTTTGAGATAGCCATTTTGTTCAGCGTAGTTGATTTCCAGATAGAAAATATGGTTTTTAGGAGGAAACTCCCCCACAACCCTCAGGGCAAGGGTTTTAAGTTATGCCCTGGGGGCTATAAGGTTTTTATAGAAGGTGTTGTCGTAAAAACTTCAAAACAGGCTTATTCGATTGGAAATTCGAAGGGCTAGTACTCTTTTTAATAGTTGAAAGTTATTGGAGGGCAACTAGCCCCCCCCCCCCTCACGCCCATCATTCCCCCAAACACATCAAATCAAAATTTTGAGATAGCTGTTTTGTTCAACGTAGTTGATTTTCATATAGAAAATATGTTTTTGAGGAGGACACTCTCCCCCACAATCCTCAGGGCAAGGGTTTTAAGTTATGTATTGGGGGCATATAAGGTTCTTATAGAAACCGTTATCAAAGAAACTTCAAAAAAGGCTCATTCGATTAGAAATTCAAAGTGCAAGTGCCCTTTTTAATAGTCGAAAGTGATTGGAGGGCAAATAAATTTTGTATTTATAAAAAAAAGTTTTTTGGGCGGGGGGGGGGGGTAAAATTTTACAGAAAGAAAATTGTATTGTCTTTAATATATCACGCGTTCAATAATTGTGTAGTAAAAATTAAGAAAATGTATCTAAAAATAGCGAAATAAAACAAAATTCTGCAAACTTACGATTAAGCTGTCGCAACAATCTGTTGACTATCGATTTCAAAATCCAACTGAACCTCTATAGTGTATGCGTTCCGTTCAACTTAAAAATAAAACTCTTGACTACGAATGAAGTAAGAATCATATAGCAATTGGGAAATTGCAGTTGAAATGGTTTAATCTCGTTTTATATAGACGACACTTTTGCCAACATATTAAGAGCCGTGTATATCGCAAATTTGCAATTGTATCTGTCTGGTTTTTAACCAAAGTAACACAAGAGACGCAAATTAACGAACAAGAGAGTAGTGAAAGACAATGGTATACAAAGTAATATTTGGCAGAGATCGTCACTAGTGATAAATTACTAGGGGTGGCAGCGTGATTGGGTGATTTTTGGGGGCTCAGGGAACCAGTTTTTTTTTTCGGAGCGACACACAGATTTTTGGGGAAATCTCTCAAAATTTGGGGATAGTGCAAGAGCTGCTTGATTTCTAATCAGGAAAATCGAGATATTTAACCACACGAAAAAAGAAAAGCTCTGACTTTGCAGTTTATGCAATAAAGAATTGCCGCAAAATTAATTCAAAGTCATCCAACACCACCGCCTGTGCCAGCAGCGGCGCGCTGCTGGCATGTCGGTGGTGCTGCGACGCGTCAGCGGCGGTCAACCAGGCCTCTCGTTTGTGACGTTCCGTCGATGTGCCGGCGTGGCGCGGGAGTCTAGTCTGGTCTCTGTAGGTAGCAAATTACTTAGTAGTATGATAATGTTTAAATTGAGAGATGCTGTAGACAAAGTTTTAAGAGAAGAATAGTGTGGTTTTAGAAAAGGTAGAGGATATGCCTACCAAATTTTCACTCTTAGTTTAATAATTCATAAGTGCTGGAGTTATCAAACATATTTGGTCCTCAGTTTTATAGATTATTAGGAAGACTTTAATTCTGTTGATAGATGAGCTTTAGCAAAGGTTTTATCCTTGTATGGTATACCAGACAAATACATTAAAGTGATTAGTGCTATGTACGAGAATAACACTGCTGCGGTTAGAGTAGGAAATAAGGTTAGCTGCTGGTTTCGTATTAAATCAGGAGTTAAGCAGGGCTGTGTTCTATCCAAATTTATATGGATCATTTTGACGGATTTTGTCTTAAGAAGCACGGGAAAGGCAATGGAAGACGACTTAATCAAATGGGGAGGAAAAACTCTCCTGGACTTAGATTTTGCTGATGATTTAAGCATCCTAGATAAAAGTTTGAGCAAAATGAATGAACTTTTCGAGGTTTTGCAAGTTCAGGGGGCAGGAAGAGGTTTGAAAATAAATGTTAAGAAGACTAAGTTACAGAGGCTAGGAATAAGTGAATATGAAAAGGTGACGTTAGGTAATAAAAAGATTGATCAGGTGGACAGCTTCACTTACCTTGGTAGTATTATTCGTAAATTAAATAAAAAAAACAAGTTTTTTTTTAACTGAAAGTAAGGAACGACATTAAAACTTAAAACGAATAGAAATTGTTCCTATATGAAAGGGGATGTCCCCTCCTCAACGCCTCGCTCTTTACGCTAAAGTATTTTATTGTTTGAAAAAATAAAGTTGTGTTACATAGTCAAACTTTAGTTTAAAGAGCGGGGCGCTGAGGAGTGGACAACTCCTCCCATATAAGAAATAATTTGTGTTCGGTTTAAGTTTTGATATCACTGATTGTTTTCACTTAAAAAAAACTTGTTTTTTTATTTAATTTCTGAACGTTTTTGAATTAATGCAGCTTTGATTTTGGCTCACCGTACATGAATAATTAGAATGAAATTTGCATATTAATTTAATTGAAAGGATATAAAGCCACTAGGATATAAAGCCTGGGAGGATATAAAGAAGGAGGCTTAGAATAGATTGGGCTGGAGGAGGAGCGTGTGCAGTTTTGTTGGCCTCAGACGGGTTGATGCTGCGGTGAGTTGTTTGTAGTACTAGTAGTAAAAACTTTTTAATCCAAATTTTAAAAAATCCCCGAAATTGGGAAGTAAAAAAGAAATAGTATTTTGGTACAATATTTAGCCATATTTCTTTGAAAGTTCATTTAGAATATTCCGATGTTTAATATTCTCAAACCTCAGATATTCTTGGTAATAGTAAAGATAATGGATACGTCCTTGGATTTTTCTACCTGCTGTGCTGATCTCCGTTTCATGGCCCTTCAGCCACGAAGTGTAATGAGGGGTTTGGGGACAGCCATCCAGTGCTTTTACACACCCTTCCTTTTCATCTTCATAGATTTCTCCAGGTACCCATTTAGAGCTCTACAATTTTTTTTTTTTTTTGAAAAAGAAGCTTTCCATCTCATAGAGCTATAAAAAATGTACACATGTGGTAAGCTTATTCTTAACACAATTGTACCACGATCGATAAACCTAGGTTGCAAAAGGGTGGCGGATTTTATGATCCAAACAAGAATCCGAGTGTTGGACAGTTGAAACAAATTGAAGTCCGTGATCAGATCACGAATAGATATTAATCTATGAATTAGTAATAAGTTAGAGTAAAAATTACACCGAAACCCTGTTCTTTCTGGCCCTAATTTGAATTTGCAAATATGAGGTGTACACACCACTTTATAATAATCATTTCTGAACAATAAAAATGAAACAGAAATTGTAATCTGAATTTTTTTGCTTTTTTAAAGATTTATTTTTCTTTTTTTAAGATTAATTTTATTTTGGCTAAAATTCTATTCCTGGAGCAGAGTGTAGTTCTTGTCAATAAATTAACAGAAATAGAAGACGTTTGGAAGAATAGAAGCGTTTGGAAGGCTAATTTGTAGTGTTTGTGGTCCACTCAGACTGTTGATCAAAGGAGGGGAAAATTAGATTTAGCATTTCTCTCTTCAACGAATGGAAAGGGCAAAAAAGAGCTGAGATCACCAAGACTAATATATTTAAACCGAAAACAAGACGACATGCTTTGTAGTAATAATGAATCAATTATGAAATAAGTAAATGTCGAATAGCAAAATAGATAAAAGAAATAGTGCAAGTTAAATAAATGCGAAGGGAAAGGACAGAAAGTAAGAGCTACGTAAAAATAAAAAAAAACGAATTTTTCAACTAAAAAAAAGGAGCAACATTAAAACTTAAAACAGACAGGTATTATCACTTATATGAGGGGGTTCCCCCCTCGGCAATATCTCTCTGTTTTCGCTAAAACTTGAATTTTGTCCTTCTTCTTTAAGAATGACTACTGAATGACAAAGGCCGTTTAATTAGAATAAATATCTTTTTTAAAAGTACTAAAATTTAGCGTAAAGAGCGAGATATTGACGAGAGGGGGTGACCCCCTGATATACGTAATGATTTCTGTTTATTTTAAGTTTTAATATTACTCCTTACTTTCAGTTGAAAAAACGCTGTTTTTTATTTTATTTCCAATCGTTTTTACTGGGAAATCCAGCTCCCCCATGGAAAATTCCCTTCTTCCATGAAAATTCCTCCATGGAAAGATCCTCCCACTTAACCCCCGCCCTCCAAACCCCACCAGAAAAATCCCCCGGAAAACGTCTGTATACTTCTCAATAACCAATGCTATATGTAAACAATGGGCTAAGTTCACAACTTGCAGCCCTTCCTCCTGGGACTCTGGGGGTTATACCATCCTCAAAGATATAATTATTAGAGTTTTTGACTATGCTGATCAAAATGGTTATCTAAAAATTTTGATCGGGTAAATTTGGGGGGAAATGAGCTTGAGAGGGGGGCTAGCTGCCCCCCAATATTTCTGGTCACTTTAAAAGCAATTTAAGTGACCAAAAACACATCTTTCGTCTGAAAGTAAGAAGTAACATTAAAACCTAAAACGAAAAGAAATTATTCCCTATATGAGGGGAGCTACCCGTTCCTCATACCTCGCTCTTTAGGCTAAAGTCTGGAAGTTCTTTAAAAATACTTCTCACTCAAATACATGTTCACTCAAAGTCATGTCAGGAAATCCCTTTTGCTACCCTTCACCAGTTTAAAATTTTTCATCGAAAACTTTCCTCAAAAATATTCCTCTCCAGGGAAAATCTTCCAAGCAGAAAATAATCCCCCTAAAAATGTCTTTACATCCCCCAATAACAAATACTATACCTGAGCAATGGTAAATTTGCGCAACTTACAGTCCTTTTTCCAGAGGATATATGGGGTCTTGTCATACCAATGGGTATGTCATACCCATACCATGGGGAAAGTCGCGTGGGGGTGTGCTAGCCACCCTCTAATCTTTTTGGTCACTTGAAAAGGCCACTACAACCTTTTATTTCTGTTTAAATGGGCCCTATTCCGATTTCCTAGGACAATTGGTTCGATACGATCATCCTTGGGGAGAACAAGAAACAAATAAACACGCATCCGTCATCTTTCTTCTGGCAAAAATGCAAAATTTCACATTTTTGTATATAGGAGTTTGAAACCTCTACAGTAGGGTTGTCTGGTATGCTGAATCCGATGGAGCGATTTTAATTGACCACTTAATGTTTTGGGGATATTTCCCTCTTTTTCAAAAACCAGGCAAATTTTCTCAGGCTTGTAACTTTTGATGGGTACCATTAAATTTGATTAATTTTATATATTTTAAATAAGCATCAAAACTCGATTGTTATCTATCCTCTGTTTCTTAGAGTTTTGGTTACTATCGTCGCTCCTTACTTACAGTTCGTTACTGCAAACTGTTTGACAGTCAGAATCAATTGGTTTCAACAGAAACCTTTAGCCATACATAGTCCAGGAAGTGTGTGAAAAAAAAAGGTCAAACCGGGAACAAATTGCAAGAGAAAAGATTCTTTGACTACCCGACTCAAAAAAGTATGTTGATTCCAAATATGCAAAGTTGGCTCATTTATTTGTTTCACAAATATGTTTTTTTTAGTTTGAGGTTGATTTTGAGGGGGCGAATTTTGTGTTTCATATATAAGCGTACAAAAACAAAATTGATGTCTAGAATAGTGTAATAGGTTAAGGTGATTATAAAAATACCTTTTTTTTTTAACGTAAAATTAAAACTTAGGGTTTTTAAGGTTGAGTTTGATTTTAAGAAGGTGAAATTCGTGCTTCCATGTAAAGGCGTAATGAAGATCACTTTTATTTGAACGTAAAATTAAAAGTTTTTGAGGCTTTTGAACTGAAAATCAAGTATTTTGCAGTGGGCATTAAGACATGGCTAATCAAAGGCAGCGCAATAGTGCTGCCTAAGTAAAGAACCATGTTGGCACAATGTATTTTTTTTTTTTCTCGGTCTTAGACCAGGGCATTTCGTATCGAAGGAGTTTTCGTAGAAACTTCGAAATGGGATCATTCGATTGGAAATTGGAGTGGCTTGTGCCCTTTTTAATAGACGAAAGTGATTGGAAGGTAAATGACACCCCTTCCACACCCACCATTTCGCCAAATGCATCCAATCAAAATTTGAGATAGCCGTTTTGTTCAACGTAGTTGATTTCCAGATAGAAATTATGTTTTTGAGGAGGACACTCCCCCAAAGCCTTAGGGCAAGAGTTGTAAGTTATGCCCTGGGGGGATATAAGGCTTTTATGGAAAGCGTTGTCGTAGAAACTTCAAAAAAGGCTCGTTCGATTGGAAATTCAAAGGGCTAGTGCCCTTTTTAATAGTCGAAAGGGATTGGATGGCAACTAACCTCCCTCTCACGCCAACTTTTCCCCAAACACCTCCAATCTAAATTTTGAGATAGCCATTTTGTTCAACATAGTTCAAAAATATGGAAATTAGGTCTTTGAGGATGGCAAACCCCCCACAGCGCTCAAAGTAAGGGTTGAAAGTTATGCCCTGGGGGCATATAAGGTTTTTTATAGAAAGTGTCGTCGTAAACATTTCAAAAAGGTATCGTTCGATTGGAAATTGAAATGGCTAGTTCCCTTTTTAATAGTCAAAAGTGATTGGAAGGCAACCAACACCCCTTCCACGCCCACCATTTATCCGAACACATCCAATAAAAATTTTTAGATAGCCATTTCATCAAAGTCGTTGAAAGGTCCGGAAATTATATCTTTGAGGATGACACTCCCCCCACAGCTTTCAGGGTAAGGGTTGTAAGTTTTGCCCTGGGGGCACATAAGGTTTTTATTGAAAGCTTTGTCGTAGAAACTTGAAAAAGAGCTCATTCGATTGGAAATTCAAAGGGCTAGTGCCCTTATTAATAGTCGAAAGTTATTTAAGGGCAACTAACCCCTTTCTTGAGCCACCTTTTCCCCAAACACATCCAATCAAAATTTTAGATAGCCATTTTGTTCAACGTATTTAAAAGTTTTAGAAATTAGGTCTTTGAGGATCATAATCCCCCTCAGAGCCCTCGGGTCAAGGGTTGTAAGTTATACCCTTGGGGCATACAAGGTTTTAATAGATATTTATTTTTTAGAAACTTAAAAAAGGGCTCATTCGATTGGAAATTAGAAGGGCTCATGCCCTTTTTAATAGTCAAAAGTGATAGGAGGATAACTAACACCCCTCTCTCACCCACCATTTCCCCAAACACATCCAATAAAAATTTTGAGATAGCCATTTTGTTCTACGTACTTAGAAAGTCAGGAAATTATGTTTTTGAGGATGACACTCCCCACAGCCCTTAAGGTAAGGGTTGTAAGTTATGCCCTTGGGGCATATAAGGTTTTTTATTATAGAAAGCGTTGTCACAGAAACTTCAAAAAGGAGTCATTTGATTAGAAATTGAAACGGCTAGGGCCATTTTTAATAGCCGAAAGTTATTGGATGGCAAGTAACCCCCCTCTCACATGCACCATTTCCCCAGACACATCCAATCAGTATTTTGAGATAGATATTTTACTTAATATAGTTGAAAGATCCGGAAATTATGTCTTTGAGGATGACAACCCCCTCACAGCCCTCAGGTCAAGGGTTTTAAATTGTGCCCTGGGGCATATAAGGTTTTTATAGAAAGCGTTGTCGTAGAAACTTCAAAAAGGGCTCATTCAATTGGAAATTGAAAGGGCTAGTGCCCTTTTTAATAAACGGAAGTGATTGGAGGGCAATTAACCATCCTTTCACGCCCACCCTTTCGTCAAAATTTGAGATAGTAATTTTCTTCAACTTAGTTAAAAGTTCTCGAAATTATGTCTTTGAGGATGACAACGCCCCAACCCCCCCCCCCTCCGAGCCCTCAGAGCAAGGGTTGTAAGTTATGCCCTGGGGGCATATAAGGTTTTTATTGAGAGTGTTGTCGTAGAAACTTCAAAAGGGTCACATTCAATTGAAAATTAAAAGGGCTGATGTCTTTTTTAATAGTTGAAAGTGATTGGAGAGCAACTAATGCCCCTCTCACGTCCACCATTTCCTCAAACACATCAAATTAAAATTTTTAGATAGCCGTTTTTCTAACGTGGTTGAAAGTTCTGGAAATTAGGTCTTTTGGGATGACAACCCCCTCACAGCCCGCAGGGCAAGGGTTGTAATTTATGCCCTTGGGGCATATAAGGTGTTTATAGAAAGGGTTGTCGTAGAAACTCAAAAAGGGCTCATTCGATTGGAAATTGAAAAGCAAAGTATCCTTTTTAATAGTCGAAAGTTATTGGAAGGCTTGACATTTTTATAGTAAACATCGATGTGGGTAAAATGTATTTTTTTTTTTTCTTTTTTTTTTAGAACGTATCGAAGAAGTTGTCTTAGGAACTTCGAAAAGGGCTCATTTGATTGAAAATAGAAAAGGGCTAAAAAAGGGCAAATAGTCAAAAGTGATTGGAGGGCAACTAGTCCCCCTCCCACACCCACCCTCCCATTTGCCTGTTATGGTTAAAAATTTAAATGTTGCCTTAAGATTAAATCAAAATGCACTGTGTTAATGCCAATTCCCAATAAGGCATCTCAGCAGTATCCCAGAAACGACTGAGGGTATTATGTTCAAACTTTCCGGGCTACTTCTGCTCTTAAAATTTAACAAAATCAAAATAGCGTAAGTGTATCCAAGCTGTCAAAGAAAGTAAACAGTTTTTTTTGCGAATGGTATCAAGTTCTCTATTTCAGGTCAACTAGAGGATTTATGAACCTAAATTAAACACTACTATTTGTGTACAAATTTTTAAAAGGGTGTATGTTGTTAAAAATTGCTGAAAATTTTTCTCCAGCATACAAATAGCAGGCCAATTTATAAAGTCTTAAAAAAAACTAAAATATTTAAAGAATTATTTTCTTTTTCCCTGAAAAGACTATGTCAATATAAGACGAACAGAAATTAATTAAAAAAAACTTTTTCCACAAAATAAGTTTTTTTCAAAGAACAGTAAAGAACCGCATTAAACCAAAAATAAGCAAAAATAAAATACAAAAATCTACCAAGCGTGAAATTACCACACATCAGCATCGAAAAATAAATGAAACCCAAAACGAACAGAAATTACAATAAATCACCGAGTCAAACTCAAAACGAGCAGATATTAACATGAGTAGCGTTCAAAACCCCTTTGCCATCCCAAAGCCGGAACATAATTTGCACTTTACTGAAAAAATACAAATGAAAGTGCATTGTCAGTTTAATATACATATACTGATGTTTAGTAATCAAAATGCTAATATTATTTGATTTTATAAAGTTATAAAAGTAAAAACATTTATATTTTTCAGTAAAGTGCAAATTATCTTCTGGTCTTGGGATGGCATAGGGGTTTTGAGCCCTACTCAGGTGCTCGTTTTGAGTTTAATCGGTTATTTATTGTAATTTCTGTTCGTTTTGAGTTTTATTTATTTATCGATGCTGATTTTTGGTAGTTTCACGCTTGGTAGATTATTTTATTTTATTTTTGCTCATTTTTGGTTAAATGGGGTTCTTTACTTTTCTTTGAAAAATTCATTTTGTGGGAAAAGTTTTTCTAATTAATTCTTGAAAAAGCCTAGACAGATAGTCAGAGTAATTGAGAGGCAAATCTGGGATAAGCCCTTTTAGGATTGTATAAAAATGATGTCATTTTATTTGTTGATAGATTTAGGTTGAGTTTTTTGAGGTTGAGGTTGATTTTAAGAAGGTGAAATTCGAGCTTTCATGTAAAGGCGTAATCCAAATTTATGTCTAGAATAGGGTAATAGATCACGGTGATTATGAAAATCACCTTTATATGAACGTAAGGGATTTTTGAGGTTGAGGTTTATTTCGAGGAGGTGAATTCGTTTTTACATATAAAGGCGTACAGCAACAAAATTGATGTCTAGATTGGGGTACTAGATCACGATGAATATGAAAATCACTTTTATTTGAACGTCAAATTAAAACTGTTATTTTAATATTCCATTAGTGTTAAATCACGCTTAATCTGAAAGACACCGGTATTAAAATGTAGAATGACAACTATCAACCAGTCCTTTTTCCATATAAAGGTGTACAGCAACAAAATTGATGTCTAGAATTGGGTACTAGATCCTGGTGATTATAAAAATCATCTTTATTTTAACGTTAAGTTAAAAATTATATTTTTTGAGGTTGAGGTGGATTTTGAGGAGGTAAAATTCGTGTTTCCATATAAAGGCGTCCAACAACAAAATTTTTATTGTCTAGAATAGGGTACTAGATCTTCATGATTATGGAAATCACCTTTAATTGAATGTAAAAATAGAACTTTCATCTGTTATTTCGAGACTGACGGCACCTCACAATACCAGCATAAAAATCCTTCGGGCGCTTCTCAATCGATCACTACAGCAATAAAACCTGTTCCATCGTGTTCCACCTTATTTGGTCAGTTGATTAATGGGTAACATGGCAAAGTAGCGTCCAGTAAGAGTTGTTTAGCTGACGGTTAAGTTTTGCTGTTTTTTTGTTGTTTTTTTCAAAAAAGATAAGAAGTCGGGTTTTTTATTTGTGATAGCAGATTACAGCGTACTAAGGTCAGAGTAAAAACTGCTACACTTTTTGTCAACATTCTGTTCGTAGGAGACAAAAAAGAGCGGAAAGTTGCGGCAATAGGTCAGTGCATGCTACAGGCCTGTTGGCCATAGGTAATCAGACCCCCTCTTCAGATTGGATGAGCCGTCCAGTTGCATCATCAGTTTAGTAGCCGCTTTTTAATTGACATTCTCAGTGCTATGGGTTTCAGCTCGTCATATTACAAGTCGAAGCTCTTCGAGCGTAACACTGCAATTTCTAACAGCGCAAACATAAAAGGACTGGAAGGAACTTTTTACATGCAGCACATAGCTGATAACGTCGAACACAGCGTCCGAACACTTGATGGTAACGACAGTTTTTGCGGCATTGGCATAATTGTTTCTGTGACGGTACTATTGAGGTCTTCGACAGTACTAAAGAGGAGATAGTTTGTTATGTCTAGGCAGATAACTGAATCGAACCGAATTCCCATTAAGTATCTCAATCTGACACTAGGAAAACCTAACCTTCTTTACGATCCGCTACCCCGATTTTCAATTCTGGATCCCTCAAAACATTGTGACTTGCTGTGGAAGATGTCCAGACTTTTTCCTGCACCCTTGGCTAGCTAGCAAGGAGCTATGAGCGAGCTGTATTCAGACATGCAGTCAGACTCCTATGCAGGGAAAGCCTCCATTCTCTGCGTGCCCTTGATCGATAAGAGACCAAGTGATCCCATTTTTATCTACTCCACACTCAGCTCTGTTTGCCAACAGTGTTCCAGATATGGTGTGACTCCAGTACTGACCTTTTGATCAGCCACTTTACTGGAAATCTCTTACCATTATTACTGCCGAGACTGATTGACTGGGCACTGAACACACTTCTCTTCACTGAGCTTTACGGTATTGAAGATGGTGCTAATTCAGAAGACACTGAAAAAATATTCAGAGCCTCCGACGAGCTTATGGAGTTCTTTACTGTTTATTCTGGTGCATCGGAAGGTCACACAGACACAAAAAGTGTAGAGAAAAATCTGTCCTTGGCAGAAGTAGCCAAAAAATTTTCTTCTCTTACACAGTCACTTTCGGAAAGGTCGCGTACGGCAAAACTTTAAATACTAAATATGGAAATGATATACATACTGAAGAAATTTATCAAAGCAGAGCGCACGGAGAATTGGGATCTTCATCTTCAGGCAATTGAAGCTATGTTGCCGTATTTTGCAGGGTCAAACCACTTCCTATATGCGAAGTCTGCCATGGTGTACCTTCAAAATTTGAAACAGCTGGAAACTACCAATCCCGACGTGTTTGAGAATTTTAAGAACGGAAAATATGTTATCCGCATATACGAAAAATTTTGGGCGGGTCTGTCGTCAGATTTGGTCACTGGGCAATTCCTCATGCGCTCGTTGAAAACTAACGGTGGCCTTACAAGGTGAAGCGGCGTGAATGAGTTGCAGAGGCTGACTTGGTTACTTTCAGCACCAGCTTGTAGTCCAATTAATTCGTCGATACAAAATTTCACTAACAAGCTTGTTTGCTTTCTTGCTGAGAATACTTCTTTCGCAGAAGACCCGAACTTGCAAAACATTACTTCTGGAGTTACGGCTGATAAAAAAGTCAACGTCGACACAGCTAGATCCACCGGACAAAAAACCATGCGTATTATGACAGGGGAAAACGTCAACACGTACACATTCAAGAAAAAATTGGTGGCCGTAACGCTTGCTAATAAAACTACACCAGTTATCAATGGACAGTCAGTTGCTGTTTATCCAGCATTAATTTTTCAGTGGCTGGTGACAATTGCTGGAAATAGCGACGATATTTTGGAGTCACACTTTGAGTATAAATTGTACTCGCTGTCTCCGTCACTTTTTGAAGCAAACGGACTTCCACGAATAGCCGATAAGCCTGCCCTCACCGATGCGATGTGGCGTCTAGTTGCAGAGAAGCAGCCAAAACTGAAGGCTTCGTCAAAGGTTTCAGTAACAAGCATACAGTTCTCAATAGCCGGGCACTGCTTCAGCGAATCCCTTTGGAAAATAGCTCAACTTATGGTAGTGTCTGCCAGAAGCACGTTGACTAAGTTGCACGGAAATACGGGTTGAAAAGGACACGAGTGGTTTTTGACAAACACAACCAAGCACCTTCAATCAAACCCATCGTCCATTTGATCGTACCCGCAGATCAATTTTAATAGGAATATGGTCTGTTCTACAAAGAAAGACGTTTTGCTAAGCAACTACAAGAATAAACAAGCAATCATAGCCATGACAAGCGAGTACCTGACCAAAGCTAGGTGTCAGGTATACCAGGCAGAAGGTGACGTTGATCTTCTCATTGTTCTAACTGCAGTTCGATCTGCTTCTTTTATGCCTACTGTCCTGGTTGGAGACGACACAGATCTGCTTATACTCCTGTGTTATCACGCACAGACAGGTATCCAAGTGATGTACTTTTACTGAGCTTCGAGCTGGAATGACAAAGAATAGAATTTGGTATATAAATGCAACGAAACTCAAACTTGGATCTCGTATATATAGCACAATCCTGTATGTCCTATTTCATTGACAATCCACAATCCTATTTCATTGACAACATCATAAATTTTGGTAACAATGGATACAAGTCTATAAAGATTTTTCAGGGCTTGAAATTCAGCTGTTTTTGCCAAAATATCCCAAAAAATATCAATATTCACAAAAAAGTCAATATTGTGTTAGAATAATTTAACCTATTTTATTGATTTGTCCCCTAATATCCTATAGAGATATTTGATCATAAACACTATAAAAGTTCAAGTTACGATACTTTTATGTACTGCTTGATCCCCTCATCTCTATTGTGGATTTCTTAGAATTCTAGTTGCCCCTCTCTTCGTTTAACTTAAGGAAGTAAATATAAGCATGAGCGATTTCCTCTTCGTCTATTGACTGACAAAGGCATGAAGTATCCATAAGAAAAGTTTGTCCATAACAAGTTCAAGACCCTACTTCACGAAGGAAATAAACGTCTCAAAAGTTTGATAAGCTTTTCTTGGAATTCTATACCAAAGGGTTATGAATCGAGATTGGGTCAAAATGCAAATAGGTCATAAATATTTTTCAAGTGCAATAATTTTTGCCACCTTTTATCTGTCGTAAATAAGCTTGAGAAGACACAAGGTAGTGATAATAATCTAATAAACGAAAGAGGAACCAAAAGCCAATAAGATAGCCAAAAGCCAATAAGAGGTCAAGTAAGGGGGGGGGAGGCGGGCTCTCAGATCTGAAAATTTTTTCGGTATTTTCATAAAAATGGTTTTATTTGATACTTTCATTGAAAAAATTGAGGAAGGATAGCAAAAACATCCCCTCCTATTTGAAAAATTATATACCAGCAAATAAGAAGTCTTTCTCGATATATCTCAATAGTTTAATCGATATAAATAAAATATTTGTGTATAGATATAAGTTGCCACTGTTGGACGTTGTAAAATGCCCGAAATATATAATCTCATCTTTACATCGTGTTCATACTGACTGAAAGTTTTTCTCGTTTTTTTTTTCTTTTTCTTTTATTGTCTTTGACTATTTTGTTTAGGGTAAATAAATCTTGAGTCAAGCTGCCTTTTACTTTATAAACAAAATAGAGACATAACATACATTATATAACCAGTAGAACTAATGACAGTATTTGTGTACAGCGTTGCATGATTAGGAGGAGTATCCAACTCCTTTCTGGCAAATTCAGTCAATCTTGCTAGTTTCGAATTAATGTATTATCACGTATTTGGCTTGTTTGGCACGTTGTTTTGACTTATATTTGTGAACAGTGTTATAGGATTCAGGAGAACCTGAATCGCCTTTTCCTTTCTTCTCGTATATTGTTTATGTCTTTTCTTTATTTTATCTTCGAAGAGATATCAAACAGCTCGTGGTAACGAACTGCAAGTAAGGAGTGACCCGGCTCAATAGTAACCGAAACTCTAAAAAACAGAATTTGATACCAATAGACAAGTTCAAAGAATCAGATTTTTATTCTGATTTCAAAGTTTCATCAAGTTTATTCTTACCCATCAAAAGTTACGCGCCTGAGAAAATTTGGCTAATTTTCGAAAAAAGGGGGAAAGACCCCCTAAAAGCTATAGAACCTCAATGAAAATCACACCATCATATTCAGCGTATCAGAGATCCCTACTGTAGAGGTTTCAAGCTCTTATCTACAAAAATGTGGAATTTTACATTTTTTGCCAGAAGAAAGATCACGGATGCGTGTTTATTTTTTTTTTTTTTTTTTCCCAGGGGTGATCGTATTGACCCCGTGGTCCTAGAATATCGTGGGAGGGCTCATTGGAACAGAAATTAAACGTTCTAGTGCCCTTTTTAAGTTACCAAAACAATGGAGGGCAACTTGACCCCCTCCCACGCTCATTTTTTTCCCAAAGTCACCCGATCAAAATTTTTAGACAGCCATTTTGTTCAGCATGGTCAAAACTATGATAACTATGTCTTTTAGGATGACTGAATCCCTCGAAGCCCCCAGGGGGAGGGCTGAAAGTTATGAACTTTACCCAATGTTAACTTGTAGTATTGGTTTTTGGGAAGTATACAGACGTTTTCAGGGGAATTTTTTTCTGGTAGTGGGGGGTGTGGGTGGGTCGGGGGTTATATGGGAGGATTTTTTCATAAAGGAAGTTTTCATGGGGGATGGGACATGGCTATGAAGGGGGCGCCGGCTTTCCCATCAATATTTAAAACAAAAATCAGAAATTAAATATAAAAAACAAGTTTTTCAACTGAAAGTAAGGAGTAACATCAAAACTTAAAACGAACAAAAAATATTCGCTATATGATTGGGTTCACCTTCTAGTCAATGCTTCGGTCTTTAAGCCAAAGATTTTTTAGTACTTTCATAAGAGCTAAAATTCGAACAAAATTCGAACTTTAGCTTAAAGACCAAGGTATTGACTAGGGTTACGTAAGTTAATTTGTAAATTATGTCAGAACCAAATTTAGAGACAGCCATTTAGCAAAAGAAAAGTAAAATTTTTATGCAAATTTTGTTTACTTATTCAATCACTATGAGCCAAAATAAAATCTGCATTAACTAAAAAGCGATCAGAAATTAAATAAAACAACTAGTTTTTTTAACTGAGAGTCAGGAGCGACATTAAAACTTAAAACGAACAGAAGTTATTCAATATACGAAAGGAGCTGTCCCCGCCGCGACGCCTCGCTCTTTTAGCCAAAGGTTTAATATTTTTTAAAAATCTACTTTTTAAAACAATAAAAACTTTAGCGTAAGAGCGAGGCGTTGAGGAGGGGACAGCCCCTTTCATATATGGAATAGTTTCTGTTCGTTTTAAGTTTTAATGTCACACTTTACTTTCAGTTTAAAAAACTTGTTTTTTTATTTAATTCACGTGAAGAACCCATGAATTTTTCTTGATAATAATTAAGCGTTATCCGTTTTAACTATTAAAGACAACAGAGAGCGCAAGAAATTTTTTATTGGAAATATGGAGGTATTTGCTACTTTGGATTTGAATGTTAAGTTTATTTCATTTTAAGAAAAAAAAAATTTTCAAATGTTTTTTTTTTAAATTTTGTTTAAAGAGTGTTAACCAAATACAAAATTTTTGTCCTAAAGTAAAAAAACAAAATACTAAAAAAAATCAATTATACTAAAAATGATCCTATGAACTTATGTGGGTTATTATCTCTATTAGCTTCAAATTAATTTCTCGGCAGCCTCTGCTGGGATTCTCTACAAAAATTAGCAGTAGTTCCTAATAATAGACGAAAAATGCAAAAATTACCTTTTTTGCGACTTGTCTAAAATAATTACATAAATATATATAAAAAAAAAACAAGTCCATTATGATGGAAACACGGGTTACAATCTTGCTTCACCACTACTGTGTTTGCATTCTTGTCTCCATTCAAGGAAAACATAAAACATAGAATAAAAGAAAAATTCTGTTTGTGTGTCCACTATGCCTTCGTGCGTGCATCTGGTTTTATGTCTAATGCACTAGCCCTTACTCTAAATAATTTTTTCTTTAACGTTTACTTCATTAATCATAAATTTTACTATATCCTACATAGTCTAGTGGTTGGGATAGCTGGATCTCACCCAGTTAGCTTGTTATTCAGGAGACTAATCGTTCATTAGTTATACCATTACTTGATCTTGAGTCACTATACATTCTTTCGTGTTCATGTTTTGCTTTTGCTCAGCTTCATGGTGACCTCCCACGACCCCTAAGTGTTCCGCTATCTTTTACCTCTGATCAAAATAATTATAATCTTCGTAATATGACAAATCATGTTCAAGTTCCATTTACTCCTTGCATAAGGTCAGATTTTAATCCTCTAATGGCGTGTCATATTGTTTGGAATAAGTTGCCTGAATCAGCTCGAGGGTGCCACTCATTGGGCTCGCTTAAAAAAATTGTTAAAAATTCTTTGGCTTCGTAGAAGTTATTTTTATTTATGTTTTTATTTTTTATTTTTTTTGGAGTCTATTTAATCTAATTAATTATTATAGTCTATTTATTTTATACTTTTCGTTTTATATATATTTTCATTTCTTCTCCTTCGTATGTGAGTAAGTGATCATTTTAAATTTTCTTTTGTTTTTCATCTCTGAGTAAGCAATTCATGTGTCGAAAACAATAAGAATTCCAAATAGGGATAGCTTATTAGACAGTGAAACGAAAATATAAAACAAAGACTCTAAATATTTCGATGACACAGTCGGTCATCATCATCCGTAGAGTTACTAACTTATCAAAATATAAACTAACTGCTTTTATACTAAAGAAAATAATCACTTCCGGGTCAAAGGAAGTTACCGGTCCATTGACTTAAAAAGTTCACTAACTGTTCTTGAATTTTTTAATACTGCGTTGAGTAAAGGTGGTAAAAGTTTCTTCGAAATTGCAGGTCAAAGCAGGTTACCGGTCCATTGACTTAGAAAATTTACTAACTTTTCTTGAATCTTGTAATACTGCGTTGAATATTCTTCTAATTACAAATGACATAATGCTGAATTTACAGGTGCTAAATTTATCATTTTATTCTTCTAATAGCAAATGAAATTTGCTTATTCTGAAGTTGGTCTCAGACCGGTAACTTGCTTTGACCCGGAAGTGATTATTTTGTTTAGTATAAAAACAGTTTGTTTAAATTTTGATAAGTTAGTAACTCTACTGATGATGATGACCGACTGTGTCATCGAAATATTTAGAGTCTTTGTCTTATATTTTCGTTTCACTGTCTAATAAAAGGACCTATCCCTCTTTGGAATTCTTATTGATTTCGTCATAGAAAAGGCAGTGTGGTGATGGAGAATAATAGTAAATTCATATGTCTTCCCCCTTTGTACAGGCCAGTGAGCCTTTGGGGGAATAATAACATGTAATACTATATGTGTATCTAATGAAGAATAAAACTTATCTTATCTTATCGATTTCCGGTTTGGGAAATTTTTGCTTATGATGATTTCTAAAGAAATATTATTAAAATAATCATCCATATAATTATTCTTTTTATTACCTCAGATATTACAGGCTACAGTTTGTTCCTTAATGTAATTTGAACTGAGATGAAATAAAATTATTTATCTAAATTTATAGGATAATTAGTATCTTTTCAATAGATACGCATGTATAAATATTGCAGTCACTTATTACGTCATATATGGATATAATCTTTACGATTATGACATCATTCATCAAACCTGTACACGAAAATGCAGTTTTTTGTCAAGATTGATTCTATTTTAAAAATTATTTTATTTTTAATTACAAAGGGCACTAGATGTACCAATTTCCTTTAAAATTAGCCATTATACAGTTCTCTTTGATTTTCCAGTGCCTAGCTAGCTGAAGGGAAAGAAAAAACGGAAACAAAAAAAGATATGCTGTAGTAGCTGCCACTTTTCTTTATTTTTAGGCCAATATGTTTCCCTTGCTGTTCAGGCCAAGGGACAGAAAGTTTCTTATATAGGGGTTTAGGACAAGGCGGTTTTACTGGTGTACTTTTTGTTTCGATCTGACTTCTTTTTTTAGGAGCTATGAGTTATTATATTTCTTAAAATTAGACGTGATCGTCTCTTACTAGGTTGCTAGCTACCGCTGCAACCCGGATAGGTTACGAAACAATACTGTGAATAGCCTACATGACTTGGAAAAAACGAAGAACGCAAAAAAAAGATAAAAAAAGATACAAACAAGAAGACTAATTTTCCGACAAATAAAACAGAAAAAAAGCAGATATTTCGGCAAAGTCCTTTGCTAAACAGTCTTTTAAAAAAACTGTATATACACTGCAAAAAAATTAAACTTTTGAAGTAAATAAAAATCAGTGAATCAAACATAAATGAGAGAATTAAAGCGTTTTTCATTCTGTGTTGGCCTTCAAAACATTTTAAAAATCCAGATTATTTACCTGTTTTGATGAGTCAAGCTTAGTGTCGACATTAAATGGTTTACTATAATCTTTGGGGAAGCACTTAAACAAGAATAAAAAATACTCTCATTAAGCCCTCGCTTTCAACAGAAATACAACGAATATTTATGTTAATCTAATCAGAAGAGAATCAATGCACATTGCTTGTTATTATAAAAACAGGATTAATTAGTTATATTTACACAAATCAAATCTAAAGACAAGGTAAAACTTTAGCCATGGATAGAATTTGCACACAAACTTGTTTTTAATGGTCGTTTCCATCAAATTTTTTATTCTTAGCTACTTTTTGCTGCTTAATAAAGGTGGCTTCTTTTTAGTTTACTTCCACGGTTATCTTTTTGTGTTAAAAATATTTTTTCAGTACTGAAACCGACATAGTGGGTCTTCGTCTAAAATTCGTTTTGTATTTCTGTTTTTTTCTATTTTTTGTCTATCATAGGTCCTGTCTCTGAATTACTATACAGTTCGTTACCACGAACTGTTTGGTGCATACGATACTATCGAGCATGTAGCCCCTAGTTTTTATGCTTTCATCCCTGTAGAGATAAAACCATTCCACATCTTCTCTCTTCGTGAAGTATTTACCCTTTCAAATTTTCACCAAAATCACCAAAGTTTTCAAACAGTTCGTGTAACGAACTTTAAGTAAGGAGCGACCCGGCTCAATGGTAACCGAAACTCTAGAAAACCATTTTAGATACCAATAGATACATCAAAAGAATCAAATTTCAATTTTGAATTCAAATATATAACTTTCATCAAGTTTAGTTCTACCCATCAAAAGTTAGACGCCTGAGAAAATTTGGCTGATTTTCGAAAAAAGGGGAAAAGACCCCCTAAAAATTATAGAACCTTAATGAAAATCACACCATCATATTCAGCGTATCAGAGAACCCTAGTGTAGAGGTTTCAACCTCCTATCTACAAAAATGTGGAATTTTGCAGTTTTTGCCAGAAGAAAGATCACGGATGCGTGTTTATTTGTTTTGTTTTTTTTCCCCCAGGGGTGAACGTATCGATCCAGTCGTCCTAGAATATCCTGGGAGGACTCATTGGAACGGAAATTAAAAGTTCTAGTTCCCTTTTTAAGTGACCAAAAAAATGGAGGGCAACTAGGCCCCCTCCCACGCTCATTTTTTTTTAAACTCACCTGATCAAAATTTTGAGATAGCCATTTTGTTCAGCATTGTTTAAAATATGATAAATATGTCCTTTAGGATGAATTAATCCCCCGAAGTCCCCGGGGGGGAGGGCTGAAAGTTATGAACTTTACCCAATGTTAACATATAGTATTGGTGATTAGGAAGTATACAGACGTTTTCAGGGGGGATTTTTTCTGGTAGTAGGGGGGTGAGTGGGTCAGGGGTTATTTGGGAAGATCTTTCCATGAAGACAGTTTTCATGGGGGAAGGGAAATTGCTATGAGGGGGCTCCGGATTTCCCAGCATTATTTAAAAAAAAATCAGAAATTAAATATAAAAAAAAGTTTTTCAACTGAAAATAAGGAGTAACATTAAAACTTAAAACGAACAGAAAATATTACGTGTATGATTGGGTTCACCCCCTAGTCAATACCTCGCTGTTTAAGCCAAAGATTTTTTAGCGCTTTCATAAGAGCTATTTATTCTAAATAACGGCCTTTGTGATTAAGGGGTCATTTTTAAAGAATTGGAATAATTGAAATATTGACTAGGGGGCGAGCCTCCTAATTTACATATTAAAAATATATGAATATAGAAGTTCGCTACGTAAGTTAATTCGTAAGTTACGTATTTTTATTACTAATAAAAGCGTTCGTAAATAAAATTAAACAAGTTTCTAGAAAGCCATTTAACCAAATGAAAGTAAAATTAATATGCAAATTTTGTTTTAATTATTCATGTAGGGTGAGCGAAAATCAAAACCTGCATTATTTCAAAAACGTTCAAAAATTAAATAAAAAAATAAGTTTTTTTTAACTGAAAGTAAGGAACGATGTTAAAACTTAAAACGAACAGAAATTATTCCGTATATTAAAGGGGCTGTCCCCTCCTCAATGCCTAGCTCTTTACGCTAAAGTTTGACTTTCTCACAACTCTTATTTTTTTAAACTTTTGAAGTAAATAGAAAGCAGTTAATCAAACAGAAATGAAGGAATTAAAGCGTTTTTCATTCTAGTTTGGCCTTCAAAACATTTTAAAAACGCAGATTATTTACCTATTTTGATGAGTATTTACCTTATATGAGTGTTATGAAATACCTATTTACTTTAGTGTAGACATTAAATGGTTTACCACTATTTTTTTAGGAAACACTTAAACGCACTTAGTGCTGCGTAAAGAGCAGAAAACTGAATTGCAAAATGTTTTTCTACATTTTAACAAGGGATAACAACAATTCAAAAGTCTAAAAATTATTCAAAATGCATATACAGTTTTTTAAAAGACTGTTTAGCAAAGGACTTTGCCAAAATATCTGCTTTTTTTGTTATTAGTTTTTTTTGTTTTATCCTTTTTATCTTCTTTTTTTCGTTCTTCGCTTTTCCCAAGTCATGTAGGCTATTCACAGTATTGTTATCATAACCTATCCGGGTTGCAGCGGTAGCTAGCAACCTAGTAAGAGACGATCACGTCTTATGCTAAGAAATATAATAGCTCATAACTCCTTAAAATTGATCGACATTTAATTTTTTCACGGGTAGACAAGTCATATTTCTCTTGAACTTGAAACTTGAATTAACCTTTGTAACACTAAATTTTAAAGAATCTAATTTTAAATTAATTTATTCCGATACATATATAAAAATTGATAATTAACAGAGCTATGCTATTATTAGATGTTTTAAGGAATTACAAGTAGATTTCGAAGTTTCGAGTTGATTTGAAAGGCATTTTGAGAAAGTTTCTGCCAAAATACGTGTTCCAGTGTAATATACACTGGACCTCTGATGCCAGATTAAATGGGAGGAGCTGTTTGTACGGGCTGAGGATGTACTAGCCAAAAATCACTGAGGCGTGATCTTGCTGTCATAGTCTTTATATACAGTGATTACCATGAACTGTTTGATTAAACACCTCGTCTGTTAACTCAGGTACTTAACTGACAAATGCGCAATATGCTCTGGAAATACTTGTCAATATTAAATTCGATAGAGTTTAGCCTTTTTCCTTTTAGGCACATTAGGTTTTCTGATTCCAAATAAAACTCTTAGTGAAATCACAAAATTTATAACCTACGGTATGCATAGTACTCATGTAGCATAGTAGGTAAGGCCATGGATGAAAGCTCAAGGGAGTGCAGTCCAAACATGCAGGATGTATTTTATTTATAACCCATCATAATAAAACTCGGCAGAGCAAAAAAAAAGACCGGGTAAAAAAAGTCTGCACTTCCGTGTAGACTTCAGGTTTTGGACTGCGATTAGCTTTCACTATCACTAGTTATAGTATATTCTCTAATATAGTCAAATTAACAGCAGATATTATATGTTGACCGATATATGAACCAGTTTGAGAAGGCAAATACTTTGTTTGCCTGCAAAAATTCTCAAGGATTAATAAAGCCAACTTATATATCCGCAACTAGCAGATAAGATACTTCTGCATCTTAGATAAGATGCAGAAGTTAATGCCTCAGATAGCCACAATTATTGAGATGCTTTTGAATCCAAGACATTTGAATCTTCCTTGATCATGGCCCGCTGCAACATTTTATCACTTCGGGCTTCGCGTTGTCTTCTTGGTGACTTCTTATGGCTGTAGAGTTAAGTCTCACTCAAACTTTTTAAAAGCACATCTTGTAATCTGAACTGTGATACAGTAATGGCAAAGCAATTATCTGGAGCATAAGCAATAAGCATCCACAGCAGAGCAGGTTTTAGTAAAAAATTTTGATTCTTAACCGTTTACGAGTCTTTTGTGGCTGTAGGCCAAAACTTTGCATTTTACCACAGTTAGACAGTGTGAAACCCAAAAGAATTATATCAAAAAGTAAGAATTTTTTAATGCCACTCCTCTTAATAAAATACCCTTAAAAATAGGGCACTAAGAGAAGGTTGCTTCTTAAATTAAAGATAAAATTCGGTTAAAAGTGGTGACAAACGGCCATTGGTCGGATAATCCTCACTTGATTCAAACATTCGTAAGTTTGTTTTTTTTTCTTTTTTTTACCGCTCTGTATACAACAAAAGAATCCAATTTTCAGATGCACCAAAGTGTAAAACAGACGAAGTAGTTAAAGCAGCTGGGTCTCGTGGTGAAACAACTACTTTGGCATGTGAAGTTGATGCCGACCCTATAGATGTTCATTTTTGGTGGACATTTACTCCAATTTCAAATATTGCTGCAGAAGCAATCTTGCTGCCAAGAAGTACCTTCATCATATCGGGTCTTAAAAGTGTCCTCAAATACATACCGAAAAATGAAAGTGATTTTGGAACCATTGGATGCTGGGCCAGTAATAATGCAGGAAGTCAGAAGGAGCCTTGTTTGTATCACTTAGTTACCGCAGGTGAGTGCACTAAAAACTTGTGACCAATCTCTTTCTGCTTTTAATATTTCTTAAAAATGTCATCTGCGGAAATCTAAACTTCAAATACTTTAGTTCATCATTAAAAATGAATTTTCTTCCAGGTTATCCTTTAAAAATTTAGGCTTAGGTCTTTCCACACCTTGAGGAGGGTAAAGCAGGCCACATGATTCTGCATTAGTGATCAAAGCCCCTCAAATGTCATGTTTGTTTGGGGCTTCATGTCGGCCAATTGGTTTACGGTTCCAGCCATGAAAATACAGCCTTCCCTTTGTTTGAGTCATTAACCTCCAATATCTCCAGCTTTAATGTGAATCATTTGGTTGTTGTGCATCGAATCATAGGCAGTGCGCTAGCGCTCCCTAAATAAAGAACGATGTGGGTACAATGTGTTTTTTTTTGTGTTTTTTTTCTCCATACCCGGGCACTTCGTATCGAAGGAGTTGTCATAGAAACTTTGAAAAGGGCTCATTCAATTGGAAATTGGAGTGGCTAGTGCTCTTTTTAATAGTCGAAAGTCATTGGAGGGCAACTAGCCCCCCCTCACGCCCATCATATCCCAGAATACATCCAATAAAAATTTTGAGATAGCCATTTTGTTCAGCTTAACTTATTTCCAGATATAAAATATGTTTTTGAGGAGGACACTCCCCTACAGTCCTCAGGGAAAGGGTTTTACGTTATGCCATGGGGGCATATAAGGTTTTTATAGAGGTGTTGTCTTAGAAACTTAAAAATGCTCATTCGATTGGAAATTCAAAGAGCTAGTGCCCTTTTTAATAGTCGAAAACGATTGGAGGGCAACTACCCCCCCCCCCCCCAGCGCCCATCATTCCCCCAAACACATAAGCGTAGTTGAGTTCCAGATCGAAAATATGTTTTTGAGGAGGACATTCCCCCACAACCCTCGGGACAAGGGTCTTAAGTTATGCCCTGGGGGTTTGTAAGGTATTTATAGAAGGCGTTATCGTAGAAACTTCAAAACAAGCTCAATTGATTGGAAACTCGAAGTGCTAGTACCCTTTTTAATAGTCCATTTTCCCAAACGCATCGAATTAAAATTTTGAGATATCCATTTTGTTCAACATAGTTGAAAGTTCTGGAAATTAGGTCTTTTAGGATGATAACCCCCTCAGAGCCCTCAGTGCAAGGGTTGTAAGTTATGCCCTGGGGCATATAAAGTTTTTATTGAAAGCGTTGTCGTAGAAACTTCAAAAGAGCTCATTCAATTGGAAATTGAAAGGGCTTGTGCATTTTTTAATTAAATAAAAAAAACAAGTTTTTTTAACTGAAAGTAAGGAGTGACATTAAAACTCAAAACGAACAGAAATTATTCCGTATATGAAAGAGGCTGTCCCTTCCTCAACGCTTCGCTCTTTACGCAAAAGTTTTTCATTGTTTAAAAAAAAAATAGAGTTGTGAGAAAGTCAAACTTTAGCGTAAAGAGCGAGGCGCTGAGGAGGGGACAGCCTCTTTCATATACGGAATAATTTCTGTTCTTTTTAATTTTTAATGTCGCTCCTTACTTTCAGTAAAAAAAACTTTGTTTTCTTTATTTAATTTTTGAACGTTTTTGAAAAAATGAAGGTTTTGATCTTGGCTCACCGTACGTGAATAATGAAAACAAAATTTGCATATTAATTTACTTTTATTTGGTTAAATGCCTTTCTCGAAACTTGTTTGATTTTATTTACGAACGTTTTTATTAGTAATAAATATACGTAACTTACGAATTAACTTACGTAACGAACTTCTATATTCATAGATTTTTAATACGTATATTAGGGGGTTCGCCCCCTAGTTAATACCTTGCTCTTCAAGCGAAAGTTTGAATTTTGGTCCAATTCTTTAAAAATGACCGCTTAATCACAAAGGCCGTTAATTAGAATATATAGCTCTTATGAAAGTACTAAAAAATCTTTGGCTTAAAGAGCGAGGTATTGACTAGGGGGTGAACCCAATCATATATGTAATATTTTATATTCGTTTAAAGTTTTGATGTTGCTGCTGTTGCAGTTGAAATACTTTTTTTTATATTTAATTTCTGATCTTTTTTTAAATAATGCTGGGAAGTCCAGCGTTCCCTTCATGGCAATTCCCCTTCCCCCATGAAAACTTCCTTTATGAAAAGATCCTCCAACATAACCCCCGACCCACCCACCCCCCACTACCAGGAAAAATCTCCCCTGAAAACGTCTGTATACTTCCCTTATCTTTTAATTTCGATTCCAATGAGCCCTCCCACGATATTCTAGGACAACTGGGTCGATATGATCACCCCTGGGGAAAAAAAAAATATAAAAAATAAACACGCACCCGTGATCTTTCTTCTGGCAAAAAATGCAAAATTCCACATTTTTGTAGATAGGAGCTTGAAACCTCTACAGTAGTGTTCTCTGATACGTGGAATATGATGGTGTGATTTTCATTCAGGTGCTATAACTTTTAGGGGGTCTTTCCCCCTTTTTCGAAAATCAGCCAAATTTTCTCAGGCGCGTAACTTTTGATGGGTAGGACTAATCTTAATGAAACTTATATATTTGAAATCAGCATTAAAATATGATTCTTTTGGTGTATCTATTTGTATCAAAATACCGTTTTTTAGAGTTTCAGTTACCATTGAGCCGGGTCGCTCCTTACTTACAGGTTGTTACCACGAACTGTTTGATAGTTAAAAGTGATTGGATAGTGACTAGCGCCCCTCTCAAGCCCACCATTTTCCAAAACACATCCAATGAAAATCTTGAGACATCAATTTTGTTCAACATAGTTGAACGTTCTGGAAATTATATCTTTTAGGATGATAATCCCCTCAGAGCCCTCAGTGCAAGGGTTATAAGTTATGCCCTGGGTGCATATAAGGTTTATATAGAAAGTTGTTGCATAAGTCATAGGCAGCGAGATCGCGCTGCCTATGTAAAGAACGGGGACACTCGAGAACGAGAGAAGAAAAGGGGACTAAGTAAAGAGGAGGACACTCCCCCACAGTCCTCAGGGCGAGGGTTTTAAGTTATGACCTGGGGGCATATAAGAACGAGGTTGGCACAATATATTATTTATTAATTTTTTCCTTTAGAGCAGGGCACTTCTTATCGAAGATTTTGTCGTAGAAACTTCGAAAAGCTACCATTCAATTGGAAATTGGAGTGGCTTGTGCCCTTTTTAATAGTCGAAAGTGATTGGAAGTTGACTAACACTCCTTCCACGCCCACCAATTCCCAAAAGACATACAATCAAAATTTTGAGATAGCCATTTTGTTCAGCGTAGTTGATTTCCAGATAGAAATTATGTTTTTGAGGACAGTCCCCCTTAGGGCAAGCCTTTAGGGTAAGGTTTGTAAGTTATGCCCTGGGGGCATATAGGGTTTTTTATTGAAGGCGTTGTCGTAGAAACTTTAAAAAGGTCTCATTCGATTGGAAATCCAAAGGGCTAGTGGTCTTTTACATAGTTGAAAGTGATTAGAGGGCAATTAACCCACCTCTGAGGCCCACCTTTTCCCCAAACACATCTAATCAAAATTTGAGATACCCATTTTATTAAACGGTGTTTTAAGTTCTGGAAATTATGTCTTTGAGGATGACAACCCCCCCCCCCCACATCCCTCAGGGCAAGGGTTGTAAATTATGCCCATGGGACATATAATGCTTTTATAAAACGCCTTGTCGTAGAAACTTCAAAAAGGGCTCATTTGATTGGAAATTGAAATGGCTTGTGCCCTTTTTAATAGTCGAAAGTGATTGGAAGTTGACTAACACCCCTGCCAAGCCCACCATTTCCCGAAACACATCCAATAAAGAGTTTGAGATAGCCATTTCGTTCCACGCAGTTCAAAGTTCAGGAAATTATCCCTTTGAGCAGGATACTTCCCCCACAGTCTTCAGGGCAAGGGTTATAAGTTAGGCCCAGGGGTTATATAAGGTTTTTATTGAAGTCTTTGTCGTAGAAACTTGAAAAAGGGCTCATTCAATTGGAAATTCAAAGGGCTAGTGCCCTTTTTAATAGTGGAAAGTAATTTGAAGGAAACTAACCCCCCTCTCACGGCCATCTTTTCTCCAAACACATCGAATCAATATTTTAGATAGCCATTTTATTCAACGTATTTGAAAGTTTTGGAAATTAGATTTTTAAGGATGACAACCCCCCCCCCCCACAGCCCTCAGGTCAAGGGTTTTAAGTTATGCCCTGGGGGCGTATAAGGTTTTTATTGAAAGCGTAGAAACTTCAAAAGGACTCATTCAATTGGAAATTGAAAGGGCTAGTGACTTTTTTATTAATAGTTAAAAGTGATTGGAGAGCGACTAACGCCCCTCTCACGCCCACCATTTTCCCAAACACATCCAATCATAATTTTGAAATATCCATTTTATTCAACGTAGTTGAAAGTTCTTGAAATTAGGTCTCTTAGGATGATAAACCCCCTTAAAACCCTCATTGCAAGGGTTATAAGTTATGCCCTGGGGGCATATAAACTTTATATAGAAAGCTGTTATAGAAATTTCAAAAAGGGCTCATTTGATTGGAAATTAAAATTGCCCTTTTTAATAGTCGAAAGTGAGTGGAAAATAATTAACCCCCCTTTTACGTCGACCATTTCCCCAAAAACATTCCATCAAAGTTTATAGATAGCCATTTTGTTCAACGTAGTTGAAAGTTCTGGAAATTATGTATATAAGGATGACAAACCCCCCAGAGCCCTAAGGGCAAAGTTTGTAAGTTCTGCCCTGGGGGCATATAAGGTTTTTATAGATAGAGTTGTCGTAAAACTTCAAAAGGGGCTCATTCAATTCGAAATTGAGAGGGCTAGTGCCCTTTGTAATAGTCGAAAGTGATGGGAGGGTAACTAACCCCCTCTCACGCCCACCATTCCTCCAAACACATCCAATCAAAATTTTCAGATAGCCATTTTTTTCAACGTAGTAGAAACATCTGGAAACTAGGTATTTGAGAATGACACCCCCCAACACTCAGGGCAAGGGTTGTAAGCTATGCCATGGGGGTATACAAGATTTTATTGAAAGTTTTGTCGTAAAAACTTCAAAAGGGCTCATTTGATTGGAAATTGAAAGGGCTAGGGCCATTTTTAATAGTTGAAAGTGATTAGAGAGCAACTACCGCCCATCTCACGCCCACTATTTCCCCAAACACATCTAATCAAAATTTGGAGATAGCCATTTTGTTTAACGTAGTTGAAAGTTCTGGAAATTCGGTCTTAGTGGATGACAACCACCCAAACAAACCTTAGGGTTAGGATTGTAATTTATGCCCTGGGGGCATATAAGGTGTTTATAGTAAGCTCTGTCGTTTCCAAAAGGTATCATTCGATTGGTAATCGAAAGGCTTCGTGCCCTTTTTAATAGTCGAAATTGATTGGAAGGCTTGACATTTTTAAAGTAAAGATCGAAGTGTGTATAATATATTATTTTTTGTTGTTGTTTAGACAGGGCACTTCGTATCGAAGGAGTTGTCGTGGAAACTTCGAAAAGGGCTCATTCAAATGAAAATAGAAAGGGCTGATGACCTTTTTAATAGTCGAAAGAGAATTGAGGGCAACTAATCCCCCTTCCACTCCCACCCTCCCACGCCCAACCTCCCAATTATGCTCTTAAAATTTAAACAAAACACAATATCGGAAGTGTATCCAAGCTATCAAAGAAAGTAAACAGATTTTTTTGCGAATGGTATCAAGTTTTCCATTTCAGGTCAACTAAAAGAGGTTTGAAACTAAATTAAACAGTACTATTTGTGTCCAGATTTTTAAAAGGGTGTATGTTGTTAAAAATTGCTGATTTTTTATCCAGCATACAAATAGCAGGCCAAACTATAAAGTCTTAAAAAAAGAAAAGATTTGAAGTGCTCTTTTCTTTTTCCCTGAAAAAACTATGTCAATATAAAACGAACGAAAATTAATTAAAAAAAACTTTTTCCACAAAATAAGTTTTTCAAAGAAAAGTAAAGAACTCCTTTAAACAAAAAATGAGCAAAAATAAAATCAGATAATCTACCAAGCGTGGAACTACCACAAATCAGCATCGATAAATAAATGAAACCCAAAACGAACAGAAATTAACAAAAGTTGGGTGCAAAACCCCTATGCCTTCCCAAGGCCAGAACAAAATTTGTACTTTACTGAAAAAATAAAAATTAATGTGCATTGTCAGTTTAATATACATATACTGATATCTAGTAATCAAAATGTTAATATTATTTGATTTATTAAGTAAAATCATTTATATTTACAATAATTAACCAAATCAAACTCAAAAGGAGCAGAAATTAACATAAGTTGGGTGCAAAACCCCTATGACTTCCCAAGGCCAGAACAAAATTTGCACTTTACTGCAAAAATGTAAATGTTTTTACTTTTATAACTTTAATAAATCAAATAATATTAACATTTTGATTACTAAATATCAGTATATGTATATTAAACTGACAATGCATATTCATTTGTATTCATTTGGTTTTCCCCTCCTCAACACCTCGCTCTTTACACTAAAGTTTTTATTGTTTTAAAAATAAAATTGTGAGGCAGAGTCAAACTTTTGCGTAAAGAGCGAGGTGTTGAGGAAGGGAAAGCCCCTTTCATATACGGAATAATTTCTGTTCGTTTTAAGTTTTAATGTCACTCCTTACTTTGAGTTAAAAAAAAATTGTTTTTTTTAATTAATTATAGTAAAGATCGATGTGGGTACAATGTCTTATTATTTTTTTCTTTTTTTTTGTTTAAACCAGGGCCCTTCGAATCGAAGGAGTTGTCTTAGGAACTTCAAAAAGGGCTCATTCGATTGAAAATAGAAAGTGATAATGCCTTTTTTAATAGTCGAAAGTGATTGGAGGGTGACTAGTCTCCCTCCCACGCCCACCTTTCCATTTGTCCAATATATTAAAAACTAAATCTTGCCTTAAGATTAAATCAAAATGCACTGTGTTAATGCTAATTCCCAAAAGACATCTCAGCAGTATCCCAAGAACGACTGAGGGTATTATGTTCAAACTTTCGGGGCTACTTCTGCTCTTGAAATTTAAACAAATCAAAATAGCGTAAGTGTAACCAGGCTATCAAAGAAAGTAAACAGATTTTTTTTTGCGAATGATATTACATTTTCCATTTCAAGCCTACTATAGGAAGTGTTAAACTAAATTAAACATTGCTATTTATGTCCAGATTTTTGAAATGGAGTAGATTGTTAAAAATTGCTGAAAGATTTTCTCCAGCATACAAATCGCAGGCCAAACTATAAATTCTTAAAAAAGGCAAAATATTTAAAGAATTATTTTCTTTTTCCCTGAAAAGACTATGTCAATATAAAACGAACAGAAATTTAATTAAAAGAACTTTTTCCACAAAATAAGTTTTTCAAAGAAAAGTAAAGAATTCCATTAAACCCAAATGAGCAAAAATAAAATCAAATAATCTGAAGTTTCCTTTACCTTTTCTGAAGTTTCTACGACAACGCTTTCTGCAAAAAACTTATATGCCCCCCGGGCATAGCTCACAACAGTAGTGTAGCTATAATGATAAGTAGCGCACAGTCCCCCCATATAGCTATAATGATAAGTAGCGCACAGTCCCCCCATATAACTATAATGATAAGTAGCGCACAGTCCCTCCATATAGCTATAACAGTTTCAGGAGGGTAGGTAGCCAATGTAGCTATAACAGTTACAACGGGGCAGTCCCCCCCCCTGCCATACAAGCAGACAGTAATCCATTATAGTGTTAATCTAAGGAAGCGCACAGTACCCGTACCATACAAGCAGACAGTACTCCCTTACTGTGTCAATGAAAGAGAGTGGACAGTCCCCCCACCATACAATAAGACAAGTATTGTGTTAATTATAGGTATGTTATGCTAATGTTTTTATGGCTATTGTTGTTATGTTATGTTGGTGTTGTTATATAGTTATTGTTGGTTATGTTATGTTAATGTTGTTTGATGGCTATTGTTGATATATTATGATGATGTTGTTTCATGGTTATTGTTGTTAAGTTATGTTGATGTTATGTTATGTTGATGTTATTTTGTGCTTTGTAGCTATTGTTGTTATGTTATGTTGATGTTGTTATATGGTTATTGTTGGTTATGTTATGTTAATGTTGTTTGGTGGCTATTGTTGATATGTTATTTTTATGTTGTTTCATGGTTATTGTTGTTATGTTATGTTGATGTTATTTTATGTTGATGTTATTTTATGTTTGTTATGTTATGTTGTTTGATGGTTATTTTATGATGATGTTGTTTCATGGTTATTTTGATGTTAAGTTATGTTGTTATGTTATGTTGATGTTGTTTCATGGTTATGTTATGTTATGTTATGTTGGTTATGTTATGTTAATGTTATTTGATGGTTATTGTTATTATGTTATGTTGATATTGTTTCATGGTTATGTTATGTTATGGTGGTTATGTTATGTTAATGCTGTTTGATGGCTATTGTTGTTATTTTATGTTGATGTTATTTCATGGTTATTTTGATGTTATGTTATGTTATGTAATATTTTTATTTGGGTGGTTCTCAACTGTGTCCAATATAATACACAAGTACCATTTGAACAGTGTTGTAAGGTTCCCTAACCCAACCCCAAGGACCCCCCTCCGCACAACTTTTTGCCCCCCCCTAATCACCCCCTACCCCTCCCCCCTCCAACCCCCCTCCCCCTCCAACCCCCAAACCCCCTCCCCCACTTTTTTTTTCAATTTTTTTTTTACATCTAAATCATATCAGAAAAATAGAATGACACTTTTGATTTAAATTTTTTTTATTCATAGGTATTAATAAGGTGTAATATACTATGTGTCATTATTGGAATAAAAAAAAGTTCCTTTACAACAAGTTGTTGTTTCGTTTATTTGTTAGGGGCACACATTTTAGACAATGGAACGCATTTTTCTTAACGTCATTACATTGATATCTTTGAAATAAGAAATAAAATGGAATGTGTATGTAACCGTGACAAGGTAAACCACGACAAAACACTACTGAAATATTCCAACTCTTACATTTCAACGACACACACACACACACACACACACACACACACACACACACACACACACACACACACACACACACACACACACACACACACACACACACACACACACACACACACACACACACACACACACACACACACACACACACACACACACACACACACACACACACACACACACACACACACACACACACACACACACACACACACACACACACACACACACACACACACACACACACACACACACACACACACACACACACACACACACACACACACACACACACACACACACACACACACACACACACACACACACACACACACACACACACACACACACACACACACACACACACACACACACACACACACACACACACACACACACACACACACACACACACACACACACACACACACACACACACACACACACACACACACACACACACACACACACACACACACACACACACACACACACACACACACACACACACACATACACACAAACACATAAACACATACATAAATACACATACACATACACACAAACACACAAACACACACACCAACACACACACACACACACACAACCAAACCAACAAAATCGAAAAAAAACACACAAACACACACACAACCACAAACACACACACACACACACACACACACAGACACAAAAAAAAAAACACAAAACAAAAAAAACAAAAAAAAACAAAAAAACAATAAATCAAAAAAACACACAAACACAAACACACACACAAAAAAACTCAAACTCACAAAAAAACAAACTCACACACACACACAAAAACATAAACAAACACACACACAAACACAAACAAAAACACACCAACAAACACAAACACACAAACACAAACACACACACACAAACAAACATACACAAGCAAACACACACACACACACAAAGACAAAAAAAAACACACAAACAAAAACACAAAAAATAAAAAAAACAAACAAAAACACACACACAAACACACACACACACACAAAAACACACACAAAAAAAAAAAAACAAAAAACCACCAAAAAAAACACAAAAACAAAAAAAAATACAAACACACACACAAAAACACGCACAAACAAACAACCACACAAACACACAAACACCCACAAACACAGATACACAAACAAAAACACACAAACACACAAACACACAAACACACAAACACACACAGACAAACACACACACACAAAAGCACACACACAAACACACACCCACACACACAAACAGACACAAAAACACAAAAACACACAAAAAAACAAACACACAAAAAAAAACAAAAAAAAACACAAAAAAACAAAAAAAAAAACAAAAAAATACAAACACACACAAAAAAACATAAACACACACACAAACACACACACACACACACACACACACACACACACATACACACACACTCTCACACACACACACACACACACATACACACACAAACACACACACTCACACGAACACACACACACAAACACAAGCACACACAAACAAACACACAAACACACAAACACGAACACACAAACGTAAACACACAAACATAAACACACAAACACAAACACACAAACACACACAGAAACACACACAAAAAAAAAAAAACAAACATAAAAAAACCAACAAACCAACACAAACATACACACAAACACAAAAATACACACAAACAAACACAAACAAACAAAAAAACAAAAAAACACACACACACACAAACACACACAAACACACACACAAATAAAAAAAAACACCAAAAAAAAAACACAAACATAAACACACACATACACACAAACAAAAACAAACACACACAAAGACACTAACAACAAAACACAAAAACACACACACAAACAAACACACACAAAAACACTCATAAACGTGTAAGTGTATGTTTGTGTGTATGTGTTTGTGTGTGTGTGTTTGTGTGTGTGTGTTTGTGTGTGACATTCTGAAGATGTTTCAAAGTTCATTTTAGATTTTTCGTTGAAATGTAAGATTTGGAATATTTCAGTAGTGTTTCGTCGTGGTTTACCTTATCACTTTTACATTCTGAAGATGTTTCAAAGTTCATTTTGTATTTTTTGCGTTGAAATCTAAGATTTGGAATATTTCAGTATTGTTTTGTCGTGGATTACCTTGTCACTGTTACATTCTGAAAATGTTTCAAAGTTCATTTTTGATTTTTTTTTTAGTTGAAATGTAAGAGTTGGAATATATCAGTAGTGTTATGTCATGGTTTTCCTTGTCACTGTTAAATTCTCTTTATGTTTCAAAGTTCATTTTGGATTTTTTTTTTTAGTTGAAATGTAAAAGTTGGAATATTTCAGTAGTGTTTCGTCATGGTTTACCTTATTACTGTTACATTCTGAAGATGTTTCAAAGTTCATGTTGTATTTCTTTTGAAAAAAAAAATGTTAAAAAAAAAGTTGAGGGAGGGGGGTTGGATGGTTGGGGTGGAGGGAGGTGGGTTGAAAGGGGGGGGCGATTGGGGGAGGGTGCAAAAAGTTAGTGGAGGGGGGTCCTTGGGGTTGGGTTAGGGAACCTTACAGCACTGTTCAAATGGTACTTGTGTATCATACTGAACACAGTTGAGAACCACCCAAATAAAAATATTACATAGCATGACATAACATCAAAATAACCATGAAATAACATCAACATAACATAACAACAATAGCCATCAAACAGCATTAACACAACCACCATAACATAACATAACCATGAAACAATATCAACATAACAAAACAACAATAACCATCAAATAACATTAACATAACATAACCAACATAACATAGCATCAACATAACATAACCATGAAACAACATCAACATAACATAACAACATAACTTAACACCAAAATAACCATGAAACTACTACTACTACTACTACTAACAACTCACCACAGCACCAAGCCGCCTGAGGCCAACACAGCTACGCACGCTCCTCCTCCACCCCAATCTATTCAAAGCCTCCCTTTTTACACCCGCCTAAAACCATCTCATTGCCTTTACATAATTCTTTATGATATCCTCCCACCCCAGACGAGGATGACCTGCTTTCCGTTTAGCCCTGGATGGTTGGCCAAAAAGGACAATCCTTGGCAATCTACCATCCTTCATCTGCAGAACATGCCCCAGCCATGTTAACCTTTCATTATAGCCCTAGAAAGCGGGATTGAAGCACATTTTTTGTACAGCCTACTGTCTGAAATACGGTCAGTCAGCCGGGTACCCAGAACAATCCGTAAGCAATTTCTCTGGAAAACATCTAGCAAATCTTCATCCGCATTTCGGAGCGTCCATGCATCAGAGCCATGTTTGACCACTGTCATCACTGTAGCTTCTAATATTCTAATCTTGGTTTGCAGACTTATCTTCCTATTCTTCCAGACTTTTTTCAACTGTGGAAAAACACCCTGAGCCCTGGCTATTCTATATTTAACATCTTCACTGCTCCCATCATCTTTACTAATAATACTACAAAGGTAAGTGAAGCTGCCCACCTGATCAATCTCTTCATTATCCAACGTCACCTTTTCATCTTCACTTATTCCTAGACTTAGTGACTTAGTCTTCCTAACATTAATTTTCAAACCAATTCTAGAACCCTGAACTCGCAAAACTTCTAAAACTTCATTCATTTTGCTCTCACTTTCATCTAGGATGCTTAAATCATCAGCATAATCCAAGCCCAGAAGACTCTTCCCTCCCCATTTGATTCCGTGGTCTCCCATCGCCTTTCCTTTGTTCCTTAAAACAAAGTCCATCAAAATATTACATACAAAGGGTGATAAAACACAACCCTGCTTAACTTCTGATTTAATACAAAACCAGCTTCTAACCTCATTTCCTACCTTAACCGCAGCAGTGTTATTCTTGTACATAGCACTAATAACTTTAATGTGTTTTTCTGGTATACCATACAAGGATAAAACCTTTACTAAAGCTCTTCTATCAGCAGAATCGAACGCTTGCTTATAATCTATCAAACTAAGGACCAGAGGTGTTTGAAAACTCGGACACTTTTCAATTAATAGCCTAAGAGTAAAAATTTGGCCAACACATCCCTTACCTTTTCTAAAACAGTTCTGTTCTTCTCTTAAAACTTTGTCTACAGCATCTCTCAGTCTGAAAAGTATCATATTACTAAGTAATTTACTACTTACAAAGAACAGACTAACGCCTCGATAATTACCACATTCACTTTTATCACCTTTCTTATAAAGTGGCTTAATTAAGGTTTTCCTAAAATCGTTAGGTACTTCCCCTTTTTCGAAAATCATATTCATAATCTTCAGTAACTTATTTGTAAACTCAGAGCCACCATATTTAAGAAACTCATGTACCACCTTATCAGCACCTAGAGCCTTATTATTCTTTAATCCTTTTAGTACTGTTGCTAATTCCTCCTCACAAAACAAATCTTGCTTCACATCCAAGGTATCACAAACTCTTTCATCTTCCCCTATATTTTTTCCTGCAACCTCTATCTCGGTTTAGGAAATTCTCAAAATGTTCGGCCCATCTCTCTTTAGTTTTTTCCTTATCGCTAATTGTGGCCCCATTCCTATCTTTAACTGGGCCAAGTCCGGATTGACTACTCCCTCTCAATTTGTTAACGTGCCAGTACAATATTTTACTATTATGCCGTCTAGCTGCATCTTCCAGATCCTCGGCAATTTTATCCATGGCCTCCACTTCACACCTCCTTAGTTCATATTTTAATGCTTTCTCCACTTTCTTTACATTTCTTTTGTTTTCATACGATCTATCACTCAGATAATTCTTGTACAAGTCCTTTCTCCTTTCTATTAAATATAAAACTTTTTCACTAATATTCTTAGCTGCAGTTCGAGCTTTCTTATCTAATACGCCTTCAGCAACTTCACAAATTATTTTTCTAAAATCATTCAAACCATCTTACACATTATCAAATTTTAAACTCTGAAGTTTAGTATTCAACTGTTCATGAAAAGTTTCTCTCAAATTCTAATCCTGGAGTCTACCAACATCATAACTTCCCGGGAGGTGGTTACCCTTCCGATATTTCAGCTTTAAATTAACCCTTGACACTGCTAGATGGTGATTTTTACATTTAAAATCAATAACAGCACTCCTATATACCCTAGTATCTTGTATTGATCCTGCCAGTCTTCGGTTTACTATAAAATAATCAATAAGGTCAGCTGTCTTACCATCATGTGAATACCATGTTAACTTATGAGCCATTTTATGACCTTACACCGTATTGGTTATAACTAGATTGTTATACCTACAAAATTCCAAAAGTCTGTATCCATTACTGTTTTCTTTTCCTACACCAAATTTACCTAGGCTGGGATACCATCTGTCCCCTTTTCTACCGACCTGGGCGTTAAAATCTCCCAGTAAGAACATCATATTCCGACCTTGGACCCTGTCTAATTGCTCATGTAGCTGTAAGTAATATTCATCTGAGTCACTAGTATCTCCGTCAGTCAGTTCTACAGGGGCGTATACAACTATAACTGATACCCTGAACTTTTTAGTCATAAAATGAGCAATTAGTATTCTATTATCAATACCTTCCCAGCCTAAACAAGACTTAGCAGCTTCCTTATTTATCATAAGCCCTACTCCCTGTTTATTTGTTATGCTCTCCTTGCCTGAGTAGGCAAATTCATTTTCACCTAATTTAAGGCTTCCTTCCCCTGGCATATGGGCGTCTGAAACTCCTAATAAACCCAGTTCAAACTGTCTGAATTCTCGTGTTAAACCATTAACACAATGGTCATTTTTAATGTCGTAACATTCCAAGTTCCAATTTCCATCTTCTTTAAATCATTGAAAATATTCTGGCCTCAGAAAAAGCAATGATCCCAGATACCAGGGCAGGACGGGGATCACATATCTTCTCAAGTCTACACCAAAGTGCTTAAGCTGGCTTAGAACCAGACAGCAAGAAGTACCTGGGACCTCCAGTATGAATGGAGGCTTTGTGCAATCCTGGGCCCATCTTGGTCACAACATAGTTTTCAGCACTTGGTGATGCTCTTCTATCAACAGGAGTCGAAATCCTACACAGACAGTCTCAAGCCTACTACCTCCGACTCATTATATATTCATGCCTACAAATATTATGCTACTACGGGGAGGCAACCCATAATAGATAAATTAGCTAGGAAGAGGTTTTTCAGTCCAAAGACGCCCAACAAAACATACTAAGTCCAGAAAAATTGCCCATCAGTCAGAAACCCGTGCAATTGTTGTGTCGTTTACTAGGCTAAAATTCCCTCGGGGGATGCCACTACTAAATTAAGAATAGTGTTGACTTCAAGGTCTCCAGTCTTGCAGGTATCCCAAAAAGTTGGGGGAGGCCCTTTGCAGAGGTCGCTGTCTATAGATCTGGATCTTACGCCCTGCCGCAGTTGTCCTCCTATAGAGGATCCTCCCACGATGGTGTTCTGCATCACCATGCAATTTAACCCATTACTGGGAGAAGGTTTGTAACTCCTGGGACTTGCGGACAACCCAGGGGGCCCTTTTGAGTGTACATTAGAGGGACCTTCTTCCTCTTCCGCTTGTATTTATGACCCCGGGGGAGGGTGCCGCAGTTTCTGTTAAGCATCCCAAGGGATAAGGTCCCCCCTTAGTCCGTGCCTCCTATGGAGGTACCCTACATATCTGTAGGGCGTTCCCCTATCGCCACCTGAGGACACGCTGAATGGCCTGAGGGAGAACAACATAACATAACAAACATAAAATAACATCAACATAGCATAACATCAACATAACATAACAACAATAACCATGAAACAACATCAACATAATATATCAACAATAGCCATCAAACAACATTAACATAACATAACCAACAATAACCATATAACAACATCAACATAACATAACAACAATAGCTACAAAGCACAAAATAACATCAACATAACATAGCATCAACATAACATAACAACAATAACCATGAAACAACATCAACATAACATATCAACAGTAGCCATCAAACATTATTAACATAACATAACAGTAGTATCCTATTATAAGGTCCAGCCAGTGATTGCGTAATATGCCTTACCAGGGGCCAGTGACCTATTACAATGAACCCTATGTGGGCTGGCAGACAGGTTTTCTATTGTGACATCGATTTTTTGGAGGTCAAACTCATGGATACATGTTTATTTATTTTTTTTTTTTTAACTGGTATTTTTTCAATGAAGCCCATAGCACTTTGCAGAAACCCGTGAATGTAGGACTGAAAGTTCAATTACTAATCAAGTTGGTGTGACCGCCATTTTTTTATCTGGTTAAGTGGGTATAATCTGGTTTGGTTTGTTATTGCGAGAGGATTACTCAATTTACGTCTTAGTGTTAACTGGGCAATGACTAAAGGAACATTTGAAGGTGGAGAAAAAAAAAGGGTTATTACCGATTGGATAATTTTAACAAGAAATGACCGAAAAGTGTTTTGGAGGAGATGGAATGAATGTGTACTGTATAATACACGAGTGATGATTTGCACAGTGTTGTCAATTTTAAATAGTTTAGAAAAAAAAAATTAACATGAAATGGCTGAAAAGTGTTTTGAGGGAGTTGAGTTGCACGAGGGTTGACTTGCACGATGGTTCAGTTACATGCGGATTCAGTTACACGGGGATTAGTTAAATGGGGTCGAGTAGCACGGAGGTTCAGTTGTACGGGGTTTCGGTTATACAGGGGTTCAGTTACATGGGGGGTTCGGTTGCACGGGGGATATCTGCTATAAAAAACACTTCATTCTAGACAAATACGAACATTTTGAAAAGCAGACAAAAAATTGGACACTATAATCAGAATTATTTGATTAACATTTAAAAAGGGGTAATGAGATATGTGATCTGTATAATACACTAGTGATGTTTGATAAGTATTGTCAATTTAAAATAGGATCTAACGTTCCCTTCGTTCCCCCATTTCTGAGGGCAGGGAGGGAAAACATCTACATCAAGGGGAAGGCTCAGAGACCCTTCGTTCCCACATTTCCGAGGGCAGGGGAGGGGGAGAAGGTGATAGTATTCCAATACAATAATTCAAGCATAATAGAATTTAAGCTCCTAGTGGAAGCTCGTAAAGCCCTTCCCCCTCTCCGCGCTAGGATTATTGCCTGGCTGTACCTGTAAATACAGAGAATTAAGGTGATAGTATTCCGATACAATAAGTCAAGTATAATAGAATTTATGCTCCTAGTGGAACCTCGTAAAACCCTTCCCCCTCTCCCGCACTAGGATTATTGCCTAGCTGTGACAATGGATATTACCTGAGCTTTTAACTTCTATAGTAGGGTTCTCTGATGGTGTGATTTTCATTAAAGTTCTATGAGTTTTAGAGGGTGTTTCCCCCTTTTTCGAAAACAAGGCAAATTTTTCTCAGGCGCGTAACTTTTGACTGGTATAGCTAAACTTGATGAAACTGATATATTTGAAATCATAAGGATTCGCTCTTTACGCTAAAGTTTTTTATTGTTTTAAAGCAAATAAAGTTGTGAGACAGGGTCAAACTTTAGCGTAAAGAGCGAGGCGTTGAGGAGGGGACAGTCCCTTTCATATAGGGAATAATTTCTGTTCGTTTTAAGTTTTAATGTCGCTCCTTACTTTCAGTTTTAAAAAACTTTTTTTTTTTATTTAATTTCTCATCGTTTTTAGTTAATTCAGCTTTTATTTGCATAAAAATTTTACTTTTCTTTTGCTAAATGGGTGTCTTTACAAATTAACTTACGTAACTAACTTCTATATTCGTGTATTTTTCTTCTGGCAAAAAATACAAAGTTGCAGATTTTTTCAGATATGAGCTTGAAACCTATGTAATAGAGTTTTCTGATACGCTGAATCTGACGGTGTGATTTTCACTAAAATTCATTCACTTGTAGGGGGTGTTTCCCCCCTTTAAAAAAAAAAAAAAAAAAAAATCGGGTAAATTTGTCTCAGGCTCGTAGCCTTTGATGAGTAATACTAAACTTAATAAAATTTATATATTTAGAATCAGCATTATAAACACATTCTTTTGATACATTTATTAACATCAAAATTCCGTTTTTAAAAGTTTGGATTACTATTGAGCCGTATCGCTTGTTTTTTATTGTTTTTTTTTCTATTACGTGTATGTTATTATGTATATGAGGGGGAGGGTTCTCCCCTTAGTCAATACCTCGCTCTTTACGTTAAAAGTTTTTTAAAAAAAATTTGATTCACAACCCCCTGAATCACAAAGGCCATTTTAATTAGAATAGATAGCTCTTTTGAAAGCACTAAAAAAAAATTGTAGCGTAAAGAGCGAGGTATTGACTGGAGGTAGAACCCCCTCACATACATTATAGTTTCTGTTTGTTTCTGATGGTGTTATTTTCATTAAAGTTCTATGAGTTTTAGAGGGTGTACCCCCCTTTTTCGAAAACAAGGCAAATTTTTCTCAGGCGCGTAACTGGTAGTTTCACGTTTGGTAGATTATTCGATTTTATTTTTGCTCAATTTTTGTTTAATGGAATTCTTTACCTTTCTTTGAAAAACTTATTTTGTAGAAAAAGTCAATATAAAAGGGTTATTCAAATTCTTCCTTGAGTAGCTACCACTGTGAGGGATCTAAGCCCTTTTTGGCCCTTGATGCAATAGGCAATGGGATATTATAGTGAACATACCTATAAATTTAATAACATAAAATATTTCATTCAAGATGTGAAACGCATTAAGAACCTTATTCGGCATTGGGCCAGGTTTATAGACTGCCTATAGACGGTCCGTAATTTAAGCTACTAAAAGTCTAAAACTATAGAGTAAATGGCTGAAAAGTGTTTTGAGGGAGTTGAGTTGCACGAGGGTTGACTTGCACGTGGGTTCAGTTACATGGGGATTCAGTTACACGGGGATTAGTTAAATGGGGTCGAGTTGTACGAGGATTCAGTAGCACGGAGGTTCAGTTGTACGGGGTTTCGGTTATACAGGGGTTCAGTTACATGGGGGGTTCAGTTATTTTTTCTGATTTTGTGTGTTTTCGCAAGAAAATAACTGGTCTTTTAGCAAACTTAGCCATAGCTACTTGAAACTCTGCATAAATATCTTCATTTTTAATCTAATTGCGTAGGTACTAAAGGAACATTGAACATTTTTTCTGATTTTGTGTGACCACCCGGCGCCCCAAAGACTCCTGAGCCTCCATTATAATACTTTTTAAGGCTTTATTATATCTTTTCAGAACAAATTACTATTTTAGGGAGTTATTTCGGTGAAACAGTTAGAGACATTTTGAATGATGAGTTTAGAAGAGCATTTGAGGGTGAAACTCTGTGATCGTTATAATACACAAGTTCTATTTGAACAGTGTTGTGAGGTCCCTTACAACAACCCCAAAGGGCTCCGATCCCTCCACCCCAACCCCGAAGGAAGCCCCCGGTCCTCAAAGACTCCTGAGCCTCCATTATAATACTTTTTAAGGCTTTATTATATCATTTCAGAACAAATTATTATTTTAGGGAATTATTCCAGTGAAACAGTTAGAGACATTTTGAAAGATGATTTTAGAAGAGGATTTGAGGGTGAAACTCTGTGGTCGTTATAATACACAAGTTCCATTTGAACAGTGTTGTGAGGTCCCCTACCACAACCCCAAAGGACTCCGATCCCCCCACCCCAACCCCGAAGGAAACCCCCCCCCCTCCCGGTCCTCAAAGGTTCTCTGGGCTCCCAAAGGGCCCTAGGCGCCCCAATGGCTCCTGAGTCCACCATTATAATACTTTTTAAGGCTTTATTATATCTTTTCAGAAACTCTAGTTTTTTGCAAGAAAATTATGGAAAATACAATTCTCTGGTTCAAATGTGAAACTTAACTCCATTTTTGGATCGAAAAAATTAATTATTTCCGTAAAATCTGAGCTAATAAGGGTTTTTGACCGTAAACTATAGTTTTTTGCAAGAAAATACAATTCTCTGGTTCATAGGTGAAACTTAAGTCCATTTTTGGTTCGAAAAATAAAACAATTTCTGTAAAATCTGAGCTAATAAGGGTTTTTGACTGTAAACTCTAGTTTGTTGAAAGAAAATTAAATGAAACCCTACAGTAGGATGTCCGCTACTATCCTAAGCTTCAGCTGAAGCTAGCTTCAAACATTGAACCTAAAAGATTCAGATTACCATAGTTACGAAGTGTTTATAGAATTGGTGGTCTTTAAAAAGACCGTTGGATAGTCATGAGTGTGATGACTATTGTAAAAATTCGTCATTAAATGCGCATTCAAAAATCACACCACACGCCGATTTCTTCACGCCAATATATTCGCAGTCAAAAACGCCATACATCTTTGAAGTTATATTGATAGAGTGGATATTCAAACTGTTTAAAGTTCCAAATTGAAACTACATTATATACTAAAGAAACTGAATATATTAACATCTAAAACAAGAATTTTTATGTAATGATGTCTTCAAATAATATCAAGAGGATTTGTCTCTACACTGGTCACAGTGTGGAATGTGTTACTAAAAATTCGTTTAAAGAAATTAAACACCATTCTTATCAGATTCAAACGCTTAATACCCCCAAGCATATGCGGTAATGGTTAATTATTACGAGAATCATACGGGAGAGGAATCTATATCTTGGGGATTAAAAGAAATTAAAACTTCTTCTTATCAGATTCAAACGCTTAATAGCCCAAGCTTATGCGACTCAAATTTCTCTATAGAGTGCTAACTTGTATCTGTTGAAATAATTCAAGTCCAGTTTCAGAATTCCTATCAAGTCGAACAGTAAAGCAAAAAAAAACAAACAAAAAAAAAACCCTAATTTTAAACAGTTTTTTGGGAAACAAGGTGAAAGTAAAGTGCAACTCGTATTAATAAAACCTGAAACGAACAAAAACTATAATAATTAACAGAGTCAATCTCAGAACGAGCAGAAATTAACATAAGTTGGACGCTAAACTCCATATGCCTTCCCAAGACACGAACAAAATTTGCACGTTACTGAAAAAATACAAATGGTTTTACTTTTACACCTTTAATAATTCAAATGACATTAACATTCTGATTACTAAATATCAGTATATGTATATTAAACTGACAATGCACATTCACTTGTATTTTTCAGTAGAGTGTAAATTTTGTTCCTGCCTTGGGAAGGCATATGGAGTTTGACGCCCCAACTTATTGACTTTTTGGGAGTGTTTCTCCCTTTTTTGAAAATCAGGCTCCCGGTTTTCAAAACCCCTTTTTCTTCTGAGGCTTGGAGCATTTGGTGGGTAGATATTAAACGTAATGATAAAAAAAAAATTAGCAAAAATAACATCAAATAATCTACCAATCATGAAACTGCCACAAATCAGCATCGATAAATAAATGAAACCCAAAATGAACAGAAATTACAATAATTAACCGAGTCAAACTCAAAACGAGCAGAAATTAACTATCTTTTTTTTATCATGAAGTGTTTAGCCTGTAGACCCATTCCTGAAAGTTTCATTTTCCTAACCTAACCCCTTTCCAAGATAGTCAAAAGTACCTAAAGTAGAATTGGTAATGTTCTATCAGCTGTAAGCTGCGCAAGATAGATGATAAAAGAAACTAGTCAAAATACTTAATGAAGAAAAAGGTGAAAATTAGAGGTTTTATTGACGTTACGTGCCTATTAATTGGAATTTAACACCTAAACGCACTTGCAAAAATCACTGCACTGGTGTTTTGGATTTGCCAAGATTTATATGTTAAGAGTGATAACATTTTTGGGTTTGTGCTAACGAACTGTAAGTAAGGAGCGACACGACTCAATAGTAACCGAAGCTCTAAAAACCAATATCCCTACTTCGGAAGTTTCAAGCTCCTATCTGCAAAAATGTGGAATTAATTTCTTGAAGTAATTGATACTTAATGAAGAAAAAGGTGAAAATTATAGGTTTTATGAAATTGATCATAAGACTTAGATCATTCTATTTGATACATTGGCACTTTAAGATGAAATTTGACTCGCATATGCTTGTGGGTATTAAGCGTTTACAAAACTCCTGGTTAATACAAAAATCGCGAAGACTAAAAAGTTCAACTTCCATTCTGAATTTTCTCAATGAAAATGAAATAAGTTATTGATCAATTCTATTTTCCCAAAATAATATCAAAATTTTCCACTTCAGTTTAGAAAAATTCTGGTTAGTCTGAACTTGATTGTCTGAAAAGTGTTTTTTTTTTGGGGGGGGCGATACCCGAGTGGCTGAAACAAAAGCAGAACTTTTAAAATCACAACAACTGAAGATCAGTAAATAATTCCATTGTTTTTTTTTGTTTGTTTTTTTTAGCTTACAGCTGATAGAACATTACCAATTCTACTTTAGCTACTTTTGGCTATCTTGGAAAAGGGTTAGCTTAGGAGTAAACTGACAATGCACATTCACTTATATTTTTCAGTAAAGTGCAAATTTTGTTCTGGTCTTGGGAAGGCATAGGGGTTTCGCGCCCACTTATGTTAATTTCTGCTCGTTTTGAGTTTGACTCGGTTAATTAGAAACCACTGTTTGCAATCCATTTCTCCGTCGAGAGGAACTGTTTGACTAGTTTCTTTTATCATCTATCTGGCGTGGCTTACAGCTGATAGAACATTTTCCAATTCTACTTTAGCTACTTTTGGCTATCTTGGACAGAGGTTAGGTTAGGAAACTGAAACTTTCAGGAATGAGTCTACAGGCTAAACAGTTCATGATAAAAAAAAGATAGTTTCATTTTTTAAGGTTAATTTAGAAGAGGTTATGTGCGCGCGCACATAACCACTTCTAAATTAACCTTAAAAAAATGAAACTATCTTTTTTTTTTATCATGAATTGTTTAGCCTGTAGACCCATTCCTGAAAGTTTCATTTTCCTAACCTAACCCCTTTCCAAGATAGCCAAAAGTAGCTAAATTAACCTTAAAAAATGAAACTATCTTTTTTTTTATCATGAACTGTTTAGCCTGTAGACTCATTCCTGAAAGTTTCATTTTCCTAGCCTAACCCCTTTCCAAGATAGCCAAAAGTATTTAAAGTAGAATTGGTAATGTTCTATCAGCTGTAAGCCACGCAAGATAGATGATAAAAGAAACTAGTCAAACAGGACCTCTCAACGGAGAAATGGATTGCAAAAAGTGGTTTCTAATTAACTCAGTCAGACTCAAAACGAGCAAAATTTAACATAGGTTGGGTGCGAAACCCCTATGCCTTCACAAGACCAGACCAAAATTTGCACTTTACTGAAAAATATAACTGAATTTGCATTGTCAGTTTATTCCTAAGCTAACCCCTTTCCAAGATGGCCAAAAGTAGCTAAATTAGAATTGGTAATGTTCTATCAGCTGTAAGCTAAAAAAAAACAAAAAAAAAAACAATGGAATTATTTACTGATCTTCAGTTGTTGTGATTTTAAAAGTTCTGCTTTTGTTTCAGCCAATCGTGTATCCCCCCTCCCAAAAAAAAAAACTTTTCAGACAATCAAGTTCAGACTAACCAGAATTTTTTTAAACTGAAGTGGAAAATTTTGACATTATTTTGGGAAAAAAGAATTGATCAATAACTTATTTCATTTTCATTGAGAAAATTCAGAATGGAAGTTGAACTTTTTAGTCTTCGCGATTTTTTGTATTAACCAGGAGTTTTGTAAACGCTTAATACCCACAAGCATATGCGAGTCAAATTTCATCTTAAAGTGCCAATGTATCTGATAGAATCATTTAAGTCTTATGATCAATTTCATAAAACCTATAATTTTCATCTTTTTCTTCATTAAGTATCAATTACTTCAAGAAATTAATTCCACATTTTTGCAGATAGGAGCTTGAAACTTCCGAAGTAGGGATATTGGTTTTTAGAGTTTCGGTTGCTATTGAGTCGTGTCGCCCCTTACTTACAGTTCTTTAGCACAAACACAAAAATGTTATCACTCTTAACATTTAAATCTTGGCAAATCCAAAACACCAGTGCAGTGATTTTTGCAAGTGCGTTTAAGTGTTAAATTCCAATTAATAGGCACGTAACGTCAATAAAACCTCTAATTTTCATCTTTTTCTTCATTAAGTATTTTGACTAGTTTCTTTTATCATCTATCTTGCGCAGCTTACAGCTGATAGTCCATTACCAATTCTACTTTAGGTACTTTTGGCTATCTTGGAAAGGGGTTAGGTTAGGAAAATGAAACTTTCAGGAATGGGTCTACAGGCTAAACACTTCATGATAAAAAAAAAGATAGTTAATTTCTGTTCGTTTTGAGTTTGACTCGGTTAATTATTGTAATTTCTGTTAATTTTGGGTTTCATTTATTTATCGATGCTGATTTGTGGCAGTTTCATGATTGTTAGATTATTTGATGTTATTTTTGCTAATTTTTTTTTTATCATTACGTTTAATATCTACCCACCAAATGCTCCAAGCCTCAGAAGAAAAAAGGGTTTTGAAAACCGGGGGCCAGATTTTCAAAAAAGGGAGAAACACCCCCAAAAAGTCAATAAGTTGGGGCGTGAAACTCCATATGCCTTCCCAAGGCCAGAACAAAATTTACACTCTACTGAAAAATACAAGTGAATGTGCATTGTCAGTTTAATATACATATACTGATATTTAGTAATCAAAATGTTAATGTCATTCGAATTATTAAAGGTGTAAAAGTAAAACCATTTGTATTTTTTCAGTAAAGTGCAAATTTTGTTCGTGTCTTGGGAAGGCATATGGAGTTTAGCGTCCAACTTATGTTAATTTCTGCTCGTTTTGAGATTAACTCGGTTAATTATTATAGTTTTTGTCCGTTTCAGGTTTCATTTATACGAGTTGCACTTTACTTTCACCTTGTTTCCCAAAAAACTGTTTAAAATTAAGTTTTTTTTTTTTTTTTTTTTTTTTTTCTTTTTTTTGCTTTACTGTTTGACTTGATAGGAATTCTGAAACTGGAATTGAATTATTTCAACAGATACACGTTAGCACTCTAAAGAGAAATTTTAGTCGCATAAGCTTGGGCTATTAAGCGTTTGAATCTCATAAGAAGAAGTTTTAATTTCTTTTAATCCCCAAGATATAGATTCCTCTCCCATATGATTCTCGTAATAATTAACCATTACCGCATATGCTTGGGGGTATTAAGCGTTTGAATCTGATAAGAATGGTGTTTAATTTCTTTAAACGAAATTTTAGTAACACATTCCACACTGTGACCAGTGTAAAGCCAAATCCTCTTGATATTATTTGAAGACATCATTGCATAAAAATTCTTGTTTTAGATGTTAATATATTCAGTTTCTTTAGTATATAATGTAGTTTCAATTTGGAACTTTAAACAGTTTGAATATCCACTCTATCAATATAACTTCAAAGATGTATGGCGTTTTTGACTGCGAATATATTGGCGTGAAGAAATCGGCGTGTGGTGTGATTTTTGAGTGAGCATTTCTACTGTTGACTACTGATCATCAAGAGGTCTCTTGTTACCACTGGTATATAAACTATAATATGTATAGGTACAATGAAGAGAGGTGGCACAGTACACTATATTTTATAAACAAAATAGGTTAATATAATACAATGATTCTTCCATCCTATAACAAAGGGAAGGATTTATCCTACATACAGGAGAAAGTTAGAGAGATATGCTGTTTTTTTAGCGTAACAGCACTGTACACAAAAGGGAATGCGCCCATTGACAAACTTTTAATCGAGAAATTCAATTCAGATATACCATTATTCAACTTGCAGGATTTTAGTTGTGAGATATTTCCGAGTAAGATACATAACCCAGAGGACGAGGTTCGTTTTTTTAGTAAATGGGAACCAATAGATATTCCTTCTCGGAATATGTGTGTGAGATATCCTAAGAAGAAGAAGAAGAACAAGCAAATCCCTGACATAGATTGGAATCACACTGAGTGGATGACAAACAATGACGAATTTTTACAATAGTCATCACACTCATGACTATCCAACGGTCTTTTTAAAGACCACCAATTCTATAAACACTTCGTAACTATGGTAATATGAATCTTTTAGGTTCAATGTTTGAAGCTAGCTTCAGCTGAAGCTTAGGATAGTAGCGGACATCCTACTGTAGGGCTCATTTAATTTTCTTTCAACAAACTAGAGTTTACAGTCAAAAACCGTTATTAGCTCAGATTTTACAGAAATAGTTTTATTTTTCGAACCAAAAAATGGACTTAAGTTTCACCTATGAACCAGAGAATTGTATTTTCTTGCAAAAAACTATAGTTTACGGTCAAAAACCCTTTTTAACTCAGATTTTACGGAAATAGTTTATTTTTTCGATCCAAAAATGGAGTTAAGTTTCACATTTGAACCAGAGAATTGTATTTTCCGTAATTTTCTTGCAAAAAACTAGAGTTTCTGAAAAGATATAATAAACCCTTAAAAAGTATTATAATGGTGGACTCAGGAGCCATTGGGGCGCCGAGGGCCCATTGGGAGCCCAGAGAACCAATTAGGACCGGGGGGGGGTTTCCTTCGGGGTTGGGGTGGGGGGATCGGAGTCCTTTGGAGTTGTGGTAGGGGACCTCACAACACTGTTCAAATGGAACTTGTGTATTATAACAACCACAGAGTTTCACATTCAAATCCTCTTCTAAAATCCTCTTTCAAAATGTCTCTAACTGTTTCACCGAAATAATTCCCTAAAATAATAATTTGTTCTGAAATGATATAATAAAGTCTTAAAAAGTATTATAATGGAGGCTCAGGAGTCTTTGAGGACCGGGGGCTTCCTTCGGGGTTGGGGTGGAGGGATCGGAGCCCTTTGGGGTTGTTGTAAGGGACCTCACAACACTGTTCAAATGAAACTTGTGTATTATAACGATCACAGAGTTTCACCCTCAAATCCTCTTCTAAAATCATCATTCAAAATGTCTCTAACTGTTTCACCGAAATAATTCCTAAAATAATAATTTGTTCTGAAAAGATATAATAAAGCCTTAAAAAGTATTATAATGGAGGCTCAGGAGTCTTTGGGGGCGCCGGGTGGTCACACAAAATCAGAAAAAATGTTCAATGTTCCTTTAGTACCTACGCAATTAGATTAAAAATGAAGATATTTATGCAGAGTTTCAAGTAGATATGGCTAAGTTTGCTAAAAGACCAGTTATTTTCTTGCGAAAACACACAAAATCAGAAAAAATAACTGAACCCCCCATGTAATTGAACCCCTGTATAACCGAAACCCCGTACAACTGAACCTCCGTGCTACTGAATCCTCGTGCAACTCGACCCCATTTAACTAATCCCCGTGTAACTGAATCCCCATGTAACTGAACCCACGTGCAAGTCAACCCTCGTGCAACTCAACTCCCTCAAAACACTTTTCAGCCATTTACTCTATAGTTTTAGACTTTTAGTAGCTTAAATTACGGACCGTCTATAGGCAGTCTATAAAGCTGGCCCAATGCCGAATAAGGTTCTTAATACGTTTCGCATCTTGAATTAAATATTTTATGTTATTAAATTTATAGCTATGTTCACTATAATATCCCATTGCCTATTCCATCAAGGGCCAAAAAGGGCTGAGATCCCTCACAGTGGTAGCTACTCAAGGAAGAATTTGAATAACCCTTTTATATTGACTTTTTCTAAAAAATAAGTTTTTCAAAAAAAGGTAAAGAATTCCATTAAACAAAAATTGAGCAAAAATAAAATCAAATAATCTACCAAACGTGAAACTACCAGTTACGCGCCTGAGAAAAATTTGCCTTGTTTTCGAAAAAGGGGGAAACACCCTCTAAAACTCATAGAACTTTAATGAAAATCACACCATCAGAAACGAACAGAAATTATAATGTATGTGAGGGGTATAGTCAATACCTCGCTCTTTAAGCTACAATTTTTTTTTTTTTAGTGCTTTAACACTAGCTGTCGATTACAATTAAAACTGCCTTTGTGATTCAGGGGGGTGTGAATCAAAATTTTTTTTTTAAACTTTTAACGTAAAGAGTGTGGTATTGACTAAGGGGAGAACCCTCCCCCTCATATACGTAATAACATACACGTAATAAAAAAAAAAAAAAACAATAAAGAAACAAGCGATACGGCTCAATAGTAATCCAAACTTTTAAAAACGGAATTTTGATGTTAATAAATGTATCAAAAGAATGTGTTTATAATGCTGATTCTAAATATATAAATTTGATTAAGTTTAGTATTACTCATCAAAGGCTACTAGCCTGAGAAAAATTTACCCGATTTTTTTTTTTATTTTTTTTTTATTTTTTTTTAATAGGGGGGAAACACCCCCTACAAGTGAATGAATTCTAGTGAAAATCACACCGTCAGATTCAGCGTATCAGAAAACTCTATTACATAGGTTTCAAGCTCATATCTGCAAAAATCTTCAACTTTGTATTTTTTGCCAGAAGAAAAATACACGAATATAGAAGTTAGTTACGTAAGTTAATTTGTAAAGACATCCATTTAGCAAAAGAAAATTAAATATTTTAAGCAAATAAAAGGTACATTAACTAAAAAACTATCAGAAATTAAATATATAAAACAAAACAAGTTTTTAAAACTGAAAGTAAGGAGCAACATTAAAACGAACAGAAATTATTCCCTTTATGAAAGAGACTGTCCCCTCCTCAACGCCTCGCTCTTTACGCTAAAGTTTGACCCTGTCTCACAACTTTATTTTTTTTTTAAACAATAAAAAACTTTAGTGTAAAGAGCGAATCCTTATGATTTCAAATATATCAGTTTCATCAAGTTTAGCTATACCAGTCAAAAGTTACGTGCCTGAGGAAAATTTACCTTGTTTTCGAAAAAGGGGGAAACATCCTCTAAAACTCATAGATTTTTAATGAAAATCACACCATCAGAGAACCCTACTATAGAAGTTAAAAGCTCAGGTAATATCCATTGTCATAGCTAGGCAATAATCCTAGTGCGGGAGAGGGGGAAGGGTTTTACGAGGTTCCACTAGGAGCATAAATTCTATTATACTTGACTTATTGTATCGGAATACTATCACCTTAATTCTCTGTATTTAGAGGTACAGTTAGGCAATAATCCTAGCGCGGGGAGGGGGAAGGGTTTTACGAGCTTCCACTAGGAGTATAAATTCTATTATGCTTGAATTATTGTATTGGAATACTATCACCTTCTCCCCCTCCCCTGCCCTCGGAAATGTGGGAACGAAGGGTCTCTGAGCTTTCCCCTTGATGTAGATGTTTTCCCTCCAAAATTGACCCCTCCCTGGCCTCAGAAATAGGGGAACGAAGGGAACGTTAGATCCTATTTTAAATTGACAATACTTATCAAACATCACTAGTGTATTATACAGATCACATATCTCATTACCCCTTTTTAAATTTTAATCAAATAATTCTGATTATAGTGTCCAATTTTTTGTCTGCTTTTCAAAATGTTCGTATTTGTCTAGAATGAAGTGTTTTTTATAGCAGATACCCCCCGTGCAACCGAACCCCCCATGTAGCTGAACCCCTGTATAACCAAAACCCCGTACAACTGAACCTCCGTGCTACTCGACCCCATTTAACTAATCCCCGTGTAACTGAACCATCGTGCAAGTCAACCCTCGTGCAACTCAACTCCCTCAAAACACTTTTCAGCCATTTCATGTTAAATTTTTTTATTTCTAAACTATTTAAAATTGACAACACTGTGCAAATCATCACTCGTGTATTATACAGTACACATTCATTCCATCTCCTCCAAAACAATTTTCGGTCATTTCTTGTTAAAATTATCCAATCGGTAATTACCCCTTTTTTATCTCCACCTTCAAATGTTCCTTTAGTCATTGCCCAGTTAACACTAAGATGTAAATTGAGTAATCCTCTCGCAATAACAAACCAAACCAGATTATACCTACTTAACCAGATCAAAAAATGGTGGTCACACTAACTTGATTAGTAATTGGACTTTCAGTCCTACATTCACGGGTTTCTGCAAAGTGCTATGGGCTTCTTTGAAAAAATACCAGTTAAAAAAAAAATAAATAAATAAACATGTATCCATGAGTTTGACCTCCAAAAAATCGATGTCACAATAGAAAACCTGTCTGCCAACCCACCTAGGGTTCATTGTAATAGGTCACTGGCCCCTGGTAAGGCATATTACGCAATCACTGGCTGGACCTTTTAATAGGATACTACTCATAACCCACAATAACCATATAACAACATCAACATAACATAACAACAATAGCCATAAAAACATTAACATAACATACCTATAATTAACACAATACTTGTCTTGTTGTATGGTGCGGGGACTGGCCGCTCTCTTTCATTGACACAGTAAGGGAGTACTGTCTGCTTGTATGGTACGGGTACCGTGCGCTTCCTTAGATTGACACTATAATCGAGTACTGTCTCCATTATAATGGAGCTTGTATGGCGGGGGGACTGCCCCTTTGTAACTGTTATAGCTGCATTGGCTGCCTGCCCTCCTGAAACTGTTATAGCTATATGGGGGGACTTTGCGCTACTTATCATTATAGTTATATGGGGGGACTGTGCGCTACTTATCATTACAGCTATATGGGAGGACTGTGCGCTACTTATCATTATAGCTACCTCATATACCTCCCGGGCATAACTTACAACCCTTGCCCTGAGGGCTTTTGGGGAGTGTCCTCCTCAAAAACATAATTTTTATCTGGAAATAAACTTCGCTGAACAAAATGGCTATCTCAAATTTTGATTGGATGTGTTTGGGGAAATGGTGGGCGTGCAAGGGGTGTTAGTTGTCTTCCAATCTTTTTCAACTATTAAAAAGGGCACAAGCCACTCCAATTTCCAATCGAATGAGCCCTTTTCGAAGTTTCTACGACAACTTTTTCGATACGAAGTGCCCTGGTCTAAGACCAAGAAAAAAAAATCCAATTTTTTTCGACTATCAGAAAGACCATAAGCCGTTTTAATTTCCAATCGAATAATTCCTTTTTGAAGTTTCCACGACAACGCTTTCTATAAAAAAACAAAAGGGCATTACTTATAACCCTTGCCTTGAGGGCTGTGGGGGGGGTGTCGTCCTCAAAAATGTAATTTCCAGACTTTTTAATTATGTCGAACAAAATGGCTATCTCAAAATTTTGATTGGATGTGTTTGGGGAAATGATGGTTGTGAGAGGGATGTTAGTTATCCTCCATTCACTTTCGACAATTAAAAAGGGCACAAGTCTCTCTAGTTTCTAATCGAATGAGCGCTTTTTGAAGAATCTACAACATTACTATCTATTAAAGCCTTATACGCCCCCGGGAGCTCTGAGAGGGTTATCATCCTCAAAGAACTAATTTCGAAAATTTAAAACTACGTTGAACAAAATGGCTATCTAAAAATTTTGATTGGATGTGTTTGGGGAAAAGGTGGGCGTGAGAGGGGGGTTAGTTGCTCATAAATCACTTTCGACTATTAAAAAGGGTCCTAGCCCTTTGAATTTCCAATCGAATGAGCCCTTTTTCAAGTTTCCACGACAAAGCTTTCAATAAAAACCTTATATGCCCCCAGAGTATAACTTAAAACCCTAACCCTGAGGGCTGTGGGGGGAGTGTCATCCTCTTAGATATAATTTCCGGACCTTTCAACTACTTTGAACAAAATCTCAAAACTATGATTAGATGTGTTTGGATAAATGGTTTGCGTGGAAGGGGTGTTAGTTGCCTTCCAATTACTTTTGACTATTCAAAAGGGCACTAGCCATTTAAATTTCTAATCAAATGAGCCCTTTATGAAATATCTACGACAACGCTTTCTATAAACAAAACTTATATGCCCCCAGGGCATAACTTACAACCCTTGCCCTGAGGGCTGGGGGGGGGTTGTCATCATCAAAGACCTAATTTCCAGAATTTTCAACTACGCTGAACAAAATGGCTATCTCAAAAATTTGATTGGAATTGTTTGGGAAAAAGGTGGGCGTGACAGGGGGGTTGGTTGCCCTCCAATCACTTTTGACTATTAAAAAGGGCATTAGCCCTTTGAATTTCCTATCGAACGAGCCTTTTTTGAAGTTTCTACGACAACATTTTCTGCAAAAACCTTATAGTCCCCCCGGGTATAACTTACAACCCTTGCCCTGATGGTTTTGAGAGAGCATCCTCCTCAAAAACATAATTTTATCAGGAAATCAACTACGCTGAACAAAATGGCTATCTCAAAATTTAGATTGGATGTGTTTGGGGAAATGGTGGGCGTGCAAGGCGTGTTAGTTGCCTTCTTATCACTTTCGACTATTTAAAAGGGCACAAGCCACTCTTATTTCCAATCGAATGAGCCCTTTTCGAAGTTTCTACGACAACTCCTTCGATACGAAGTGCCCTGGTTTAAGACCAAGAAAAAAAAAAATACGTATATATTGTGCCAACATCGTTCTTTACTTAGGCAGCTTTATTGCGCTGCCTTTGATTAGAAAGCAACATTAGAACTTGAAAAGAGAACGTAGTGCATATGAGGTACTCTCTCCACCCAACTCTCTGCACAAATATATTGCTAGTGATATTCTAAATGTATATTTGAGTGCAACGAATATAGCCAGTTTGTATTCGCAAGTGTTTTGCACATCAATTTCTCGTTAAATTTTTTACCTGAAAACTTTCACACAGTTTGTGATACCAAACTGTGATTGAGGAGCAAATCGGCTTAAGGTAGCCAAAACTCTAAGAAAAGGATAATTATTGTAGTTCCGAATATAAGTAGCCAGATTTAAAGTTATCCATCAGAATTTATGAGCAGGATAAAATTTTATTGATTAATAAAAAGCAAACCCCCCGTTATTGGGAAAATGGACAACTGGTCTTGATTGACCCTTTTGGGGATGAGGGATCAAACAAGTCCCTTTTTCCAATAACGAACCCTATATGTGATCAATAGGCAACTTTCAGAACTTACAGCCGTTGCCCTAAGGGCTGTGGGGGACCATGTCATTTGTTGTGGCATAGTAATTTGATCTTCAGGCTATTTTTAACAAAGAAGCTTTTTACAAATTTTAGTCAGGTATATTTGGGGGAGGCAGTTAAAAAGGGCTTGAAAGGTGGGCTGTTTGTCCTCCTATCACTTTTGACTCTTCAAAGGGGCACTAAAACTTTCAATTTTCAATCAGTTTAGTCAACTCCGAAGTTTATCCGAACACCACTTCCATATAAAGTGGGGCTTGGAAAAAAAAACTCTTGGACAAAGAGGCGTATTGTTGTTTAGGTTGATGGAAAATGTGCATGACTTCTTATATTCTACGTGGCTGAACCCATCGTTACCTATTCTGATGTTTAAATAGGTCAAAAACCGATTAACACTGAATGCCAATAAGTAACTGTCTATTTTGAATATGTTCCCACAAAGAAACTTGTTGATTCTTTCAAGAGCCTTATGACAAAATGTACGAGTGGATTCTTAAGGGTATTTCACTATACCATCGTACCAGCTGAGAGCAAATACTAGCTTGAAAATTCCTTTTCGAACTTCAGTTCCACCCAAAGAACACATATTGCCAAATTACACAGAAAAAAGCCGGAAAATTTACTTTTCTTCAAAAGTTTTTAGGGATACTATTTTATACCATATATTACTTGTTGAGATATACAAAATTTAAACACGAAAGACTGTCTGACCTCAAATTCACGTAGCACAGGATCACTTAGGAGCGCAAAATTGAGCCAAATTTGTAAAAAAAAAAAAATTATTAACTTTTCAAGTTGCGCTAAGAAAATATACCCTATACTTTGGCACATTAGAAAACATGTTTTCTATTCGAATTTGAAGCTATAAGAAGTACTAACAGGGTATCTTGCCATTTCCGTCATTAAATAAAGATCCAGTTTTGATTCAGTGTGCCCTAGCGCTAGCCCCCTCCCAGGTGAATTCAATTTTAAATAGTTGTGGGTTATCAGGAGTTTGTAATGAAGGGAATGAAATAGGACTGGAAGTGGGAAATGTAGCAAAATTAGTAAAAAGTGTGCTGGAGGATCAGGAGATTCAGAAATGACATTGTGAAGTCACAGCCTCGGCGTCCCTCAGCGTTTACCGGCAATGAAAGGAGGTCTGGGGATATGATATTTATTTTAAATCGGGTTTAAATAGTGAAGATATTAAGTGGTATATATCAGGGAGGGGTGAATTTCTAGCACTTGGAGAAAGGAGGAAATATCTAGGTAGGATAAGGGTAAGGGATGGTCCTCACTCATGTTGAATTCGTGGAGAAAATGGCGACGATCTACTTCAGTTCATGGCCCTTTGTCCCGAACCCAAAGGAACCCCAAGTGAGTAATCGGTTTCAATAATAGGATCTCAAGATTATGGAACAATAAGAAAGATTGCAAAATATAACTGTAAAGATTGTAAAACTGGGAATGACACACAGAGAGAGATTTTTGTAAGGAGGGGGGGAGTGCTGAAATTAATGTTGAATGTGTGTAAGCTGTTTTTAGTTTGTTTGATATTTTTTGTAGCCATGGCCCTTGTGGCTCTAGGGCATTAAATAAATATCTATCTATTTTTGCGTTATTATTTTTGTCATTTTTATTATTTTGTGTGAGGCTATTGCGTAATATTATGGTATTATGTGCCTTATTACGTATGTTTTGTTATGCTGTGTTATTATTATGGTGCGGTAATCGTTGTTACTATGCATGTTTTCCATGGTCCGATGAGGCTTTTGTAGCAATAAATTTCTAAAATAATATTGCCTTATTGAATGAGGGTGGCTTCTGCAGAGGATACCATGGCAAATATATCTGTATTGTGGGGCTGTCAAACCCAACTATGTGTTTGCGTGAGGCAGTATGTCAAAATACAAATGCTATTTTTGACAGATACAGCCTTGGACCTTCAACTAAAGACGGTACTCATCGAAAAATAGTTAAAGGGATATCTGGCCGTGAAATCCACTTTAGATCCACCTTCTATGCCAATTTTGATTCAGAAGGGAGCATAATCTACTGACAAAGCGAACAAGCAGAAGTTCATCTTGCTACTTGCGCTATGGCTTGAAGAGAAGGGATAAAGGACATCATGCCACAGTTGATGCAGACTTTCTTGTTATGAAAACAGCTGTTTTAGTTGTGACTGCAAGGGAGGTAGTGATGCAGATTTGTTGGTCTGGCTGGTCCATCACTTGAAAAGAAACAATAACCGCATAAAAAAAAAAAAAAATAATTGAAAGCAAGCCTAGTGCGAAGCATTTCAGTGGTCTAAAGTAAAGCAGAGCCTTGATAACAATGCAGCTCACATTCGATTCTTGATTACCTTTCTTGATTGTGACTCTACATCAAGAATGTGGGGTTTCATTAAGCCTGTCGGGCTCACACTTACGGAAGGGGACAAGCGTTCCCGTGAAGCTGCTTCAGCGTTCAACCAAGACAAAGTGTCGAAAGAAGAAATTGTGGAAATTAGAGAGCAGATGTTACTCAGCCTTAATTAGGCTAAAAAGGGTGAAAACAGGCATTTACCTATAATACAGGCTTTTTGCCTGTATTATATATCCTTTTTAAATCCTGAAAGATCACCTGCTCCCTTAGCTGCTTGATACCACTTCAGCTATTTTCTTTGAGATAGCTGAGTGGAATGGATTTCCTATCATTCCGAACCCTACCATTCGGGGTTGGCGCATTCCAGGTAATGAACTCGTATGAGTCATGATAGATGTGAGACCTGTACCAAAGTAGTTGTTTGGCAAAAAAAGGTGCACCTACAAGTCACGACGTCAAACAGCTATATCGTAATAACGAAGGCCTTGGCTGTAATGTATTTCTGCCAGTTCAGAAGGCTTAGGCAAAAACTGCACAAACGAAGTAAAGGACCAACAGAACCCAGATGGGTTTTGAAGATAAGACAGACTATTAGAGTAAAACAATACGAAATATATAATTCTATTATAAAACCAGACAGTTTCGATCTGTTTGACCAGTCAAATTTGATTTTTACTTTTTGTCTGATTTTTGTATGCTTTCACCGGTCAAATGTTAATTACAGTTTGGTTTAAGACATTATTTATGAGCTTCGGGTGAGTGACACGACAAATAAATCATACTGCTACTTGTCGCAAAGAATTAAAAGCTGATTGTCTGATTGGAATTAAATAGTATGGCTTTTTGGCTAAATTTTCTTCTCTAATATGTTGAGTTTTGTAAGAACCGATCCTCCTTCTTTTTTTCAAAAGAAAATATGTTTTTAGCCTTTGGCTTCAATTTTTGGCTGCCTAAAAAAATATTTGCTACGTGAATTTAAATTCGTAAGATCTTTCGCGCCAAAATTTTGTAAATTTCAGCAGCTAAGATTAAGTAGAAAATGACATTCCACAAGATTTCTAAAGAAAAGTAAATTTTGGAGCTTTCTTCAGGAAATTTAACTTCTTTTTGGGGTGAAGCTGAAGTCTATCAGGACTTTAAAGCAATATATGTTCTGAACAGGTTCGAATACATAGTAAAACATCCTCAAAACCCATTTGAGTCCAGAGCATTTATCTGACCTCAATAAGTAGAATTTAATTGTTTTGCTAAACTTAAAGATTACAATAAAAGGAGTAGTGTATTATCAATTGGATTTTGTAAAGAATAAATTAACGATAAATAATTTCGGAGACCACACTACCTTTCCATGACGATTTTAAAACTTCAAATAGGGATAAAATCGTTTTAATCGACAGTGTTTTACCAATAGTGGTAGAAATTCACAAAAATACCAGATATTTCGGTCACTGCATATGTGACCGAAATATCTAGTATTTTTGTGAATTTCTATCACTGTTTGTGAAACACTGCCGATTAAAAGGATTTTATCCCTATTTGAACTTTTATTTACTAATAATAAGTTTTTCTAGAACTGGAATCTTTGAGACTGACAGACTAGTTTGTCAAAGCCGAGTTCTTGCAAAGTTTAATATTTATCTAGAACTTGTCAATAAACCAATATAATTCATCCAAGGTGCCAGGAGTCAGAATGTTGTTCATCTACTCATTTTCTCGTTCATTTGTCACTAAGCAACCGTAAAATGTCAAACAACTTGTGCCAGAAGAGGTTCCAGATTTTTTCTTTGCACTGAAGTAAAATTTATTCAAAGAGTAATCAGACATTTAAAGACCAACATGACTACTTATTCTTCATTGAAGGTATAGGTGACTTTAAAGTCAGAATAAAAATATTCCTTAAACATATCTTGTGTACTGACTAATAGTTGTCCATCATCTCCTGGACGACAGAGTCTGACAAGCAGAGAAAAAACGTAATAGCTATAGACTCATTTTTCAGGACCTGAGAAAAACAGTTTTCCGACCTTTCCCCAATAGAAAAATTCTATGTCTGCTATACTCCATTCCCTTGTAAAAATTTTCGAAAGCAGTAAGTTAATCCCTGGCCCTGAGACAAAATGGGTTACGCTTACCCAACTAAGCCTAAAATTCGTCACTATTTAATAAGACCTACTGACAGGGTCATATCCAGGATTTTTTTTTAGGGGGGGGGGGGGCAAAATAGGTTGATCTGATAAAAAAAATTTGGGGGGCGCAAAATATGTTTATCCGATAAAATTGCGTTAGGAGAAAGTTTAATTAAAGCAAACTTGAGTTAATTAAGTAAATTACACTACTTTAGACTACTCTAGGGTTTTGCCCTCGCCCCCTGGATCCGCCACTGCCTACTAACTGTATGCATTCCTGAAAAAGACATATACTCCCTTAAAATTAGGCTTGAGACTTAAGAAAAAAAAAATACTGTTACTCTCTTGTAACTATCCACAAACTGGTTGTAAAACTAATATGGAAAAACTGATACCCGTTGAATATTATCACGTAATTGTTTTCAGATTAGAGATTGGTTGGGTCTTCCGGATATTCAGCAATCAGATAGTGTAATATTTATTAGTTTTGGCCATATTTAACTCTGTTTTACTAGTTCGTAAGTACAAAAAGGTCTTGAGGCATTGCCCCAGTAGCTGAAAGCGATATCCTTTTGTTTTTTATAAAAATTTAGATAATTGTTTTATTTCTACCATGGTATTGAGGATAATGATGAAAATGACTGGAAAGACTTAAATGCAATTTGAAGTCCTTATAGCAATGGCTTATCTTGAAAAAAAGATTTTAGGAAGAAAAGAGGTTATACTTGAAGCGGTTCTCCCCAACTTACAATCACTTTGCTATTGCCTTCTGGAAAGAGGTTGAGGACCTTCTACCCCTGTTAAGCACTCGTCCTAACCAGGTGACCAGTAATACCTGAGCTCCAGTATCCATACTAATTTAACTTTTGCCTCCCTCTCAAACGATCTTTTTTGACTTTTGAAGATTCAAGGCCAGCATATAGCACATGCTAGAGGGCAAGAGTTCAATTGGCCTTTACCAAACAGTTCGTGGTAACGATTTGTAAGAAAGGAGCGACCCGCCTCAATAGTAACTGATACTCTAAAAAACGGAATTTTGATACCAATAGATACATCAAAAGAATCAGATTTGTATGTTGATTTTAAATATATAGATTTCATCAAGTTTAGTCTTACCCATCAAAAGTTTCGCGCCTGAGAAAATTTGTCTTATTTTCGAAAAAAAGGGAAAACACCCCCTAAAATCCATAGAACCTTAATGAATATCACACCATCAGATTCAGCGTATCAGAGATCTCTACTGTAGAGGTTTTAATCTCCTATCTGCAAAAATGTGGAATTTTGTATTTTTATAGAAGGGAGATCACAGATTCGTGTTTATTCGTTTTTTTTTTGTTTTTTTTTAAGGGGTGATCATACCGACCCAGTGGTCCTAGAATATCGCAGGAGGGCTCATTCGGACGGAAATTAAAAGTTCTAGTGCCATTTTTAAGTGACCAAAAAATGGAGCGCAACTAGCCCCCCTCCCACGCTCATTTTTTCCCAAAATCACCCGATAAAAATTTTGAGATGGCCATTTTGTTCAGCATGGTCGAAAAATATGATGAATATACGTGGGAAATACGTAGGAGGATCTTTCCCTGAAGGAAGTTTTCATGGGGTAAGAGACACTGCTATGAAGGGGACGCCTGATTTCCCAGCATTATTTAAAAAACGATCAGAGATTAAATAAACAGAAAACAAGTTTTTCAACTGAAAGTAAGGATCAACATCAAAACTCAAAACAAAAAGAAATTATTTTGTAAATGATTTGGCTCGCCCCCTAGTCAATACATCGCTCTTTACGCTAAAGTTTTTTAGTACTTTCATAAAAGATGTAATTAACGGCCTTTTATTCTAATTAACGGCCTTTGTGATTAAGGGGTCATTTTTAAACAATTGGAACAAAATTTGAACTTTGGCGTAAAGAGCGAGGTATTGACTATTGGACGAACCCCCTAATATACGTAATAAAAATGTATGAATATAGTAGTTCGTTACATAAGTTAATTCGTAAGTTACGTATATTTATTACTAATAAAAACGTTCGTAAATAAGATTAAACAACTTTAGAGAAAACCATTAAGCCAAAAAATAAATAAAAGTAATATGCAAATTTCCTTTTAATGATTCATATACGGTGAGCCAAAATCCAAACCTGCGTTAATTCAAAAAGGTTCAGAAATTAAATTATTTTTTTTTAACTGAAAGTAAGGAGCGACATTAAAACTAAAAACGACAAGAAATCATTCCGTATATGAAAGGGGTTTTCCCCTCCTTAACGCCTTGCTCGTTACGCTAAAGTTTGACTCTTTTTCACAACTAAATTCTTTTAAACAATAAAAAACTTTAGCGTAAAGAGCGAGGTGTTGAGGAGGGGACAGCTCCTTTAATATACGGATTAATTTATGTTTGTTTTAAGTTTCAATGTCGCTCCTTACTTCCAGTTAAAAAAAACTTGTTCTTTTATTTAATGACTCTTTAAGATCCTCAAAAAGCAAGTCAGGTTCGGCAAAAAAAATGGAGGCTTGAAGAGTGAACAAAACAGCATAAAGGAAGGGTCCCAACAGGTTCTTACGAAGTGGTCAAATTTATAAGATGTATATCTTCCTTGCTCTAAGATGCCTGAGGTAGTGCTAAAATAAAGTCATGTACCAAAATAAAGTCATATATTTCCCCCCCCCCTTTGTAAGAGTAAAAAAATGTTTGTTATGACCATTGGATATAAGTACCAGGGGACCAAGATTTGCTCAGATAAGTCAATTTTAAGAATTCACTTTGTTCGGCGTACTCCCCCCCCCCTAAAAATGCGTGTCCCATAACCGGATTCAAACAATAAAAACCTTTTTGTGCAATTTTTCATAAGTAATTTTTTATGACAAAACGGAAGATATTTTTCAAGTTTTAAGGATGAAGGAGTTTTCCCTCTCCAATTGGCATCCAAGGCAAATGCAGAAACTGAAATATCTTGTTCTATTTCTGGGGAGTTTATAATAAATGCCAGGGGGTTTTACAAGCCAGGAAATAGAACCAAGCCCAAGACAAAAATGTCCACGTGACTAGAATGGGGGGTACCAGCCCCACGGGGCACCCCTGCTGCCACCTATAACTTTTTTGCACACCAAAAATGGGCATAGCCTCCCCAGGGAGAATGATTGCATAATCGAAGTGGGTCAATGACCTAAATTTCCAAAGGTCGATTTATTTGTTGTTTCCGAGGCAATTGTCAAGGTCAATGTTGTTGTTGTTGTTGTTGTAAGTGCATGCTCTCAGCGAATGTTATGATCCAGAAATAGTATTTGTTGTTGTTTTGGTCATGTACATGCTCGAGGCGAATGTCATGGTGTCCAGAAATAGTATTTGTTGTTGTTGCTCGAGCCAAATGTTATGAGTTCCCCAGAAACAGTTAGATCACGTGTTTCCTTCTCAGCCAATCAGCGAGTCGGTTACATCCCCTTCTCAACCAATCAGAGGGCTTGTTACATATGGTTTTCCCCGTTACATAACAATTCGCCCTTGAGATTTCGTATATAATGGACATGCAATGTGATTAAATTATCAGAAAGTATTTTGACACAGTGCAAACAAGTAGAATGGATAGAACAATTAACATACTTGATGAGCTTGAGGCCTTGGCAGCCGCAATTAGCAATGTAAGTGCATTTTTATTTTCAAACGAATTTTCCTTGGACATCCTCCAGTATATTCAGCTAAAACGTAAATATATTCCTTTACCCCAAACCCCCCCCAAACCATTGTTTTACAATCAAATTCTCGCAAAAAGAAATACCATTTCGATAAATTCCTTCCTTCTATATTTCCAGCTAAATCCCCCCACCATTGTTTTACAATCAAATTCTCACAAAAAGAAATACCATTTCGTTAAATTCCTTCCTTCTATATTTCCAGCTAAATCCCCCCCCCACCATTGTTTTAAAATCAAATTCTCACAAAAAGAAATACCATTTCGTTAAATACCTTCCTTCTATATTTCTAGCTAAATCCCCCCCCCCCACCATTGTCTTACAATCAAATTCTCACAAAAAGAAATACCATTTCGTTAAATTCCTTCATTCTATATTTCCAGCTAAAGCGATCACTGACTTCTGTCAATTTTTAATGAAAATGCCGCTCTGGTTTTGACATAATGCTCTACGCGAGGTTAAAATTAGCTGTCACCCCTTTTCCTATGTGTTTACGAACGCGGCAGCCAAAGTCAAAATGAACTGTTTCTCCGTCAAAACTAAATACATATAATATTTTCTTTTACCCTCAAAACCTAACCCCCCCCCCCCAATGTTTTAAAATCAAATTCTCACAAAAAGAAATATCATTTCGTTAAATTCCTTCCTTCTATATTTCCAGCTAAAGCGATCACTGACTTCTGTCAATTTTTAATGAAAATGCAGCTCTGGTTTTGACATAATGCTCTACGCGAGGCTAAAATTAGCTGTCACCCCTTTTCCTATGTGTTTACGAGCGCGGCAGCCAAAGTCAAAAGGAACTGTTTCTCCGTCAAAATTAAATACATAAAATATTTTCTTTTACCCTCAAAACCTAACCCCCCCCTCACTGTTTTACAATAAAACTCTCGCAAAAAGAAATAATTATCAATTCGTTAAATTTATGCAATTTTACTCGTTCTATATCCTAGCTAAACGAGACCATTGACTTCTGTCAATTTTTAATGAAAATGCCGCTCTGGTTTTGACAAAATTCTCTACGCGAGGGTAAAATTAGCTGTCACCCCTTTTCATATGTGTTTACGAGCGCGGCAGCCAAAGTCAAAAGGCACTGTTTCTCCGTAAAAATTAAATAAATCAATTATTTTCTTTTACCCTAAAACCATACCCCCCCCCCCCTCCCCGTTTTACAACAAAACTCTCGCAAAAAGAAATACCATTTCGTTAATTTCCTTCCTTCTATATCCTAGCTAAAAGCGACCATTGACTTCTGTCAATTTTTAATGAAAATGCCGCTCTGGTTTTGACATAATGCTCTACGCGAGGTTAAAATTAGCTGTCACCCCTTTTCCTATGTGTTTACGAGCGCGGCAGCCAAACTCAAAAGGAACTGTGACTCCGTCAAAATAAAATAAATACAATATATTATTTGACCCAACCCACCAAACCCCCCCCCGCACTGTGGGAAACACAATTAATAGCACAAATACAAAAGATAACCTAAGCTAAAGTTTTGCATGTGTATTGGTTCGATATACTCTCGAAAATATACAATTGACGTCCGTCAATTTTTAATGAAAATGCCGCTCTGGTTTAAACAAAATTATATGGATGAGGGTACTAACTTTCTTTCTGTAAAAAAGGGGCAAATTATTTTGATACTAATTTTTTCTCTTCTTTTTAAGGCCAATTATGAAGAATGCGTGCCCCCTCCTTCCAAGAAAGTCAGAGAGGGTGAGGCAGCCCCATCAGTGCCAGTCCCAATGCAGCCTGACAGAAAACTTAAGGGATAGTGGGCAGATAACTACAATGCCGAAGCTACGCAAGATCGTGAAATAGCCGGCCCGCCACCCCCTTATCATACAATGTCGAGGGTCTTAGGAGCTGCCCCGCCCGCCCTCCAACACGCACAACCTGGTCCATCGGGCCCCCAAGCCCAGACGGATTATGCAAATGTAAGCATTTTTTCCTACCTTTCTATTTCTTCCAATGTTTTTTTCTTTTTCAACCCCAATATAAACTTATCTCAGCGGGATATTAACCCCTTACCCCCCAACCATTGTTTTAAATCTATCTCCCTCGGAGATATCTAAATGTAATTTTTTTTGCAAAGAAACCGCTCTTTTTCTAATCTTTCCAATTTTCCATTGTAGACATCTTCGCTTTCTCATAATAATATTTTTAGCTAATTTTCTAGTTTACTGTTTGAGAACCTTTTTATCACAAAATGCTATTTTTGCTAGAATATTATAGTTTTAAGTGGCCTAGAAGTAAACCTTTTATTTCATCACAGTAAAATTATGTCAGAGATATTAAAGGACATTGTCCCCCCTTTTAAATCAGGTCACTGTTATCGCATACATTCAGCAGTCTGCTGAATCGGCTCGTAGTGAAGCCGAAAAGGGATACTATATCCCGAACATAATTTCCTCATAGAAAACTGCCTTTGCGTTATTTAAAAGATGTTTTTCCCCCACTCAATTTGTGTTGGACAGAGATTATAGCATTGCAATCTCTTACACATAGGCCTAATTCTAATTTGCGTAACGATTGTCTAGATCAACTTGCCATGATTTTGCATGGAGAGACATTCCTGAATAAGAATTAACGGTTCTCGAATTTAATTGTACTGTTTCCCAGGGAATACGCTTGGAAACAGAACAGATATGAGATTAAAAATAATTTAGGCTCTTTTGGAGTCATAGACAACCTGTACGGGGAGTAGGCGAAACGACTTATGCCGCCTAACAATACGGTTTTTTGGGACATTATGTAAATGGCCGGGAGCCACGGAGCCCGGAATGCGCCGGTGGGTCCGGGAAGCGCCGGGGGAAGCGCTGCGGGAAAGTGCCACGAAAAAAAAAAAATTGAACACTTTGAAAATAAACGAACAAATTGTCGCCTTCTATGTCATATCTTAGATTATCTTCAGTTGAATTAACCAAATGTTATTAAGCAATAATAATCCAAATTTTAACAGTAGGGATGATTTGAACACTGAAAATAAGCTATTTTTCATTTATAGATCGGACGAGC
>NC_142800.1:3844362-3928147 GCF_049724085.1 Artemia sp. Qi Xiang Cuo | reverse complement strand
ACCCTCGATCAGATTTAAACAAAGTTTAGATATTAGATTAATGAAATCATTGTCAATACCATGTTTGAGTATGGCTTTCCTAAGCGAAGGTTTTGAAGTGCTTAGAACTGAAAACAGATGTCTATTTTCATGTAGTTTCTTCAGTTTCATGATAGCAACTAATAGGTCCTTTTAGTGTTCACGGGGAGATATACCGTAATTTCATTGTCAAAAATGTCTGTGACTACACGCAGATGCTCACTTGTATTTTGATTAAGATCCAATAGGATGTAAGTGTAGGGTTTATTAGTTGCCTGATTGTATGCTGAGAGCAGAAATTTAGGAGCGCCTGGATAGATTTGTTTATTGAGATTTATTATTGAGCTAGAATCACGAACAACTCTGTAGATGATATAGTAGGTGCAGTTCAATGCAAGTGTTCGCATACATTTTCTCTGATGAAAGAAGATGTGTAGAACCAGAGTAACGGAAATCTGTTCATGATGAGAGCGAACAGTGAACAGTTGTAGCATTTCCTTGGACCATTGTTCAATACATTCAGCCGGATCGTCAATGATCAGCCAAGAGCTTGGTTCAATAATGCTGAAAACATCAAGTCCCTGTATGAATTGTATCTGCACCAATCCTGTCGTGGCAATTGCTTTTATTTTATCGTATGACTCCTGCCAAATACTGTAACAATAGTAGATTTTTTTCGGCTTTTCCACAAACATTTTATCGCAATTTTTAATTATTTTAATTAAGAGTGTTGTTTTGCCTGACATTGACGGCCCACACAGAAACGATCTGAATGGTGTTTTAAATTGATAAATGTTCCCTTCAACAGTTCACCTAGCCAACTAACTGTAGACTATGGCTGTCTAAGGACTAAATAAATTCCCTACTACTACTACTACTACTACTACTACTACTACTACTACTACTATTACTACTACTACTACTCCGTTCAAGAAAAATAATGAGAAGAAGACGAATAAAGAATCATATTTTCTTTTATTATATGCATAAAAAGTAACAATACTTAAAAAAAATATTACATTGAACATGAATGCACATTAAACATGAAAAAATACACTTTTTTTTAAATTTATTTATAATAAAAAATACAACATTTACATAGGCACAGAGAAAAAAACACTTAAATAAATACAATTTTTGTTTATTTATTTATTTATAAAAAATACAACGTTTATTAGAATAAAGCACTTTAAATAATACCACTTTTGTTTAAAGCATTTTAAATTTTGAGATCCCCCCAGGGGGCGTCCGCTGCGGCGGCCGGGGGCTCGCTGCATTGGGCCGGGAAGCGGGGGCCTTCTGCGGGCCGGGAGCGGGGCTGGCAGTAAATAGTGGAAATCGATCTGCCTTTCGCACACACACACACACACACATTGAAAATTGTTTGTGATATAGGAAAAAAGAATTAAAAAGAATTTAAAACACCCAATTACCCAAAAAACCCTCTCATTCCCTTTATACTTTTTTTAAATGAACTGAAGCTACAATTTCTAGACCGAAGTTGTTATGTACCAAATAAAATAAAAACGTGCTGTAATGAAAAGGATTCCCGTTGGTAGTGAAGTAAGATCAAATACAATTAATAATAATTTGTCCGATATGGCCGATATGGCGTTTTTCTCAATTCTAACTGTGTAGTTTTTAAATTGTAAAGAGCGAATCGTCATGACTTTCACCCTTGGCACTAAACTACGCTCCACAAAGTTTCTATACACACCCATGTCGAAATTATTTTTACAAAGTGTGTAGGTACACCCTTGCAAACTTGTTTGATATCCTTGCTGTGCGTTTCCACACAGTATACCTTCAGACCAGGAAACACACCACTGGATATCAGATCGCTACCCGTTTCAGATTTAAGCATTAACAATCAATTTGGAGCCTGGCGTTTCACAAGCTCTGGGTTGAGGGATTCGTCCCATTAGCTCACGAATACACTAATTGGGACGAATCTCTCAACCCAGAGCTTGTGAAACGCCTCTACCCAGAGCTTGTGAGAACTGTATTCTAATATAATTTAAAGCAAACAGGTTTTTTCTGTTATTGTTGTCAATTGCACAATGAATGTACGTCATGAGTTCACGTGCAAATTCTTAAAAAACTGGTATGTTATAAAGAAGTCAAACATGTTTTGGGGGCATGCACAAAATTATGTAACTCAACCATAGTGGTTTTTCAAGGTAACATCCGTTTTTTTCGTCCTTGAAATATCGTATAAAATGGTCATGCATTAGAATTTAATTTTCATTATGTTTTAACATATCGAGCATAGTACACTGGATTTTATTAACTCTGAAACAATGGATATTTCTATTTTCAATGTGAGTATAGTTTACTGAATTTATTTCCAGATAAATGGTATTTCACCAGTAAATTCAAATTTTAGGGGTACTTAGCCCCCCTCTCCTTCAACAATACAAAACCTCAACATATGATCAGTATATTCGCTAGAAAACGCTAAGTATGCTTTTTTCTATTATGCAAAACAAAAACCCCCTCCTCCATTGTTTTGTTAGGAGCATAATTCTGTACTTTTACATATCTCGTTCAAAATATGGCTTTTCCCAGTTATATGTGTTTAAGATTTTCCGTCTTTTTCAGATCTACCTAAAGGCATCTATGTCTTATCTTGTTGGCAAAAGGGACAATTTCCAAACAACCTTTTGTATGTTCATTATCTAGAATTATTATTATTACCGCATGTCAAAGCATAGTGCCAATAACTTCCTTGAGAAAATAGATTCTTGTTGAGGTCAATTAGGCGAGAATGAAGCCTTTGATATGTGATATGTGAGTGATGTTTGAACAATGTAATCAATTTAAAACAGGGTCTAGAATTACCGTACACTAAACTCGGAATTGACTTTATAATGCAAATTATTTTATGGCAAGATGTTTTTTGGAACCTCCCATCCCCCCAAACTCAAAATTTTCCAAAATTTTACTTTAGAATCCTTTTTTTAAATATTTCTAATGTGCTAATAGATATAGACTCCTACAAACATCAGAATCAGCTTTATAGGCAAAATCATATTATGGGGAGATGTTTTTGAAATCACCCTTCCCCCCAAACTCAAAATTTTACTTTAGAAGCCTTTAAAAATACTTCTAAAGTGCTAATAGATATAGAGTGCTAGAAAATATGAGAATTGACTTTATAGGCCAAATTATATTATGGCAAGATGTTTTTGAAATCCCCCTTCCACCCAAACTCAAAATTTTATTTTAGAAGCCTTTTTAATCATTTCCAAAGCGCTAATAAATATAGAGTACTAGAAATATCAGAATTGACTTTATAGGCCAAATTATATTATGGGGAGATGTTTTTGAAATCCACCTTCCCCCCAAACTCAAAATTTTACTTTTGAAGCCTTTTAAAATATTTCTAAAGTGCCAATAGATATAGAGTGCTAGAAATATCAGAATTGACTTTATAGGTCAAATTATATTATGGCAAGATGTTTCTGAAATCCCTCTTCCCCCCAAACACAAATTTTTTTAGAAGCCTTTTAATTATTTCTAAAGTGCCAATAGAAATAGAGTGCTGGAAATATCAGAATTGACTTTATAGGTCAAATTATATTATGGGGAGATGTTTTTGAAATCCCCTTCCCCTCAAACTAAAAATTTTCCAAAATTTTACTTTAAAAGCTTTTCTTTTTAAATATTTCTAAAGTGGTAATAGTTATAGCACTACAATCATCAGAATAAACTTTAGAGGACAATTTATCTGTAAAAGGGAGGTTATTTTTCTTACTAAATTTTTCTTCTTTTTAAGGAGGATGAAGATTCCTACAATCACTCCCCTCCCGAAAAGAGACCAAGATGGGGTGATACCACATCGATGCAAGCTGTAAGACCATCCATCATTAGATATGCTAGCTCTATTAAAAGTTCTCTGGATCAGCCCGGACCCTCTCATGCCAGTTACAGCTATATACAGACCACTATGCAACCTGGTAGAAAATTCAAGAGGGAATGGATTGTTTCTCATAACGTTACTGCTGCTGCAGCACAAGATTGTGAGGTCACCCCCTATCAAGCATTGCCGGGCCCTTCACGACCAATGCAAGGCGAGAATGACGTGGGCCATACAGCTCTCGACATGCAAGCTGCAAATTTAAATGTGAGTTTTCAAATATTATTTCTCGCTAATGATTCTTTTTCCCAAGTCAATTTGAAGGAGTGTGTGAGCGGTGCATGCACCGCTTATTTTTTCTGTCTACCCGATAATTCATGGAGATAATATAATGAATATTGCAAATTCAATAACGGCGTAATGATTTTCATTATTTTGTTGTGTGTTTGTGGGTCTTTGTGTGTGTGTGAACGGTGCATAAGCCGCATCTACTCGATAATTCATGGAGATAGTATAATGAATATAGCAAATTCAATAACAATGTATTGATTTTCAGTATTTTATTGTGTGTTTGTGCCTATGTTACTAACAAAATTTGTAATTTATCATGTATTTGTTCTGTAAATAGTTCTTTAAGCCAAAAGTATTTAGTTTAAATAATTCTGGGAGGAATTGAGTTTCATGGGTGGTATGGAAAAAAAATGAACATGATTTTTCTTTATGAAATAATGCATATTTCACATAGAAAATAAAACCTTTTTTCTATTGACTATTTATTTAGCACCACCAATGGGTGATGAGACATCAGCATTTACTGGACCAACTCTATCACCACCAACAGAGTTCGCTGACGAGCCTACGTTAGTTATGGATAATATACAATGGCATAGGGGTTTTTCTAATGATTTTTTTGGGGATATGGTTAGCCTAGACGACTTAGCTTGTGATATTGACATGCTTGAGGATCCGGAGTGGGTAGATAGATTTATGCTTGAGCATTTAGGAGATGTTACTAGTGCAACTGAACCAGGTCCTCACAAAAAAATTCCAACACAGGACAATACAGGCTGGGTCGATCAATTGTCCCCAAACACCTTGGAATATTGTGCTATCAGGCTTAGGGGACCTCATGCCACCTCCAACCAATGTAATTGAACAGACTGGGGATGGTGGTGTTATTGACAATTCTGTGTCACCCCCGCCATTCCACTTAATCATATAGCTAGTAGTAGTAGTAGTAATACAACAACAACAACACAAGTATCCCCTCTTCCATATTTTATTCTTTCCAACTCTGCCTTGCACCACACAAAGGTCTACAGCGCCGAATTCGGTGATCCCTTCAACTCTCTAGTGTCGGGTGATATAATAACAGATCCCTCGACCATTACATATTTATATACTAATAAGATTCGAGCCATTCTTGAACAACAGATGGGGGTGTGGGGGGTGGGGGTCAGTTTAAAAGCATCAATAGCACTAAATATTTTTTTTTAAATGAGAATGCGAGCGAGCTGTATTCAAAATACTTGCACACAGAGATGTTGGCAATTCGCCCGCATTTATCAAATTACGGGGAGGTTGTTCTAAATTGGGCTAATAGTATTCAAAGTGAGTGGGAAAATTATAACGAGGGGGGTAGTGGATCTGTGGTTTTATTTATTCATAGTTTAAATGTTAATATATGTAGGTTTAAAAAGGATTTTATTGTGATAGGTGATGGGGCGGGGGAGAGGGCTATAGTTTTAAAATATCAATCAGATTTAGAGAGATGTAGGGGGATGCAACGAATCTATTTCGATACGAAGCTGCAGTATTTCAAGTATGTATTTTTAATTGCAGCATACAGACCACTTCAAAAAGATGCATATAAGAAAAAATTGGATAAAATGGGAGTTAATGATAGGGAGGGTTCAAACTTCCCAAAAGTAGATTTTAAATGTTTAAATGGTCAATTTCCCGTGACACTAAAAGGAATATATATTTTTGAGGGGACTAATGCACATTTAAAGATTGGTGTCACGGTGTTACAGTATGAAACAGAATTTGAGGAGAGCCAGCGTTCCGATAAGAAGGGCGTATTATTTCCAGTGCAGGTTCCTTCAATTGAATCAGTAGAACATTGGGTGTGGCTTCTATACACCCCACCCACAGACTCCGATTCAATTGGTCATTTCAATCCAATTAAGGATATTAGTAGAGTTTTAGAGGAGGGTAAGAAACAGAGTGCACGTTATTACTTTCCAACATGCTTCTAAAGATTTTGGACTGATTTAAAGTTAAAGCATCACATGAAACACTATAAACGTCATGGATACCAGGCTGTGGAGATGGTAAACAGAGATAGAGCGATCATACGTTTTAAAAATTTTCAAAACACGCTCCTGCAGTGCAATAAGATCTTTTTAGACTGCGAAACGCAACAGACAGGCGTGTGCGATCCGTCAAATACAAAGCGTGTTAAAATGCATGAAGCCACAGGGGTCTCTTACACTCATGCACAACGAGATTCCAATGATACCATGCAAGTGCTGGATGTAGTTGAGATGTTTTGTGATGGTGAAGACTGCATGCGCTCAGCATTGGTCAGTCTAATCAAAACAGTGAACGGTGCAATTTCGCGCCTTCGTTATACAAACTTTCCTATGCTACTATCACCAGATGACATAGTGGACATTTAAAATCCTAAAATGTGTTGGGTTTGCAAGGGAGAATTTGATGATGGTGTTTGGAATGGAGGGAGGAGGAATGTGATCGACCATTATCATTTGTGGCAGGAAATTACATCGGGGGGAGTAATTTTAGGGGGATAGCACATCAGTCATGCAATTTAAACGTTAGACAGAAATTAGCCCAAATTAGCCGGCGAAATTAGCCGGCGTTAGCCCAAATTGACAAGGGTGGAGTTATAGATGACGCATAGATAGATGGTTCTTTTTCATATAATATCATACCCAAATCATCGGAGAAGCTACTGCTGCTAGAGTTCATGTGGAAAACAGTTGACCATGAAATGTATGATTTATTAACGTGTAAGGGTATATATCCATATGATTATTACAACTCTGGCTCGAGGCTAGATGAGGTGTCACTACCGCCCATTGCAGCTTTTTACAATTCTCTTACTGAGAGTTAGTGTACCACTAGCGACTACGAATTTGCTAATAGCGTCTGGGCGAAGGATGGGTGTAAAAATGGGTGGGATTATTGTAAACTCTACTTGGCCAGTGACGTACTCACTCTTCTGGACATGGTGTGCAAAAATACGGATAAAATCTATGGGGAATTTGGGTGTGATTTAGGTTATTATTTTTCCATTCCTCATTTGGTGATGGACTTGATACTTAAAATCAGCAAAGAAGAAATAGTTCTGATTGCCGATGTGGATTAGCATCTGTTTGTAGAGAGATCAATGAGGGGGGGGGTATGGTTTTCACGGAGATCGTATCATGAAAACTGATGTGACTGGACAGCACACTGATGAAAAGTCGGCCGCAGTTTTTTTGGATATGAACTCTCTTTACCCATCGGCAATGTCTCACTCCTTTTTGCCGTGTGGCAATTATAAATGGCTTGACAACCACGTTATTACTTTCCAACATGCTTCTAAAGATTTTGGACTGATTTAAAGTTAAAGCATCACATGAAACACTATAAACGTCATGGATACCAGGCTGTGGAGATGGTAAACAGAGATAGAGCGATCATACGTTTTAAAAATTTTCAAAACACGCTCCTGCAGTGCAATAAGATCTTTTTAGACTGCGAAACGAAACAGACGGGCGTGTGCGATCCGTCAAATACAAAGCGTGTTAAAATGCATGAAGCCACAGGGGTCTCTTACACTCATGCACAACGAGATTCCAATGATACCATGCAAGTGCTGGATGTAGTTGAGATGTTTTGTGATGGTGAAGACTGCATGCGCTCAGCATTGGTCAGTCTAATCAAAACAGTGAACGGTGCAATTTCGCGCCTTCGTTATACAAACTTTCCTATGCTACTATCACCAGATGACATAGTGGACATTTAAAATCCTAAAATGTGTTGGGTTTGCAAGGGAGAATTTGATGATGGTGTTTGGAATGGAGGGAGGAGGAATGTGATCGACCATTATCATTTGTGGCAGGAAATTACATCGGGGGGGGAGTAATTTTAGGGGGATAGCACATCAGTCATGCAATTTAAACGTTAGACAGAAATTAGCCCAAATTAGCCGGCGAAATTAGCCGGCGTTAGCCCAAATTGACAAGGGTGGAGTTATAGATGACTCATAGATAGATGGTTCTTTTTCATATAATATCATACCCAAATCATCGGAGAAGCTACTGCTGCTAGAGTTCATGTGGAAAACAGTTGACCATGAAATGTATGATTTATTAACGTGTAAGGGTATATATCCATATGATTATTACAACTCTGGCTCGAGGCTAGATGAGGTGTCACTACCGCCCATTGCAGCTTTTTACAATTCTCTTACTGAGAGTTAGTGTACCACTAGCGACTACGAATTTGCTAATAGCGTCTGGGCGAAGGATGGGTGTAAAAATGGGTGGGATTATTGTAAACTCTACTTGGCCAGTGACGTACTCACTCTTCTGGACATGGTGTGCAAAAATACGGATAAAATCTATGGGGAATTTGGGTGTGATTTAGGTTATTATTTTTCCATTCCTCATTTGGTGATGGACTTGATACTTAAAATCAGCAAAGAAGAAATAGTTCTGATTGCCGATGTGGATTAGCATCTGTTTGTAGAGAGATCAATGAGGGGGGGGGGGGGGTATGGTTTTAACGGAGATCGTATCATGAAAACTGATGTGACTGGACAGCACACTGATGAAAAGTCGGCCGCAGTTTTTTTGGATATGAACTCTCTTTACCCATCGGCAATGTCTCACTCCTTTTTGCCGTGTGGCAATTATAAATGGCTTGACAATCCGTGTGCTTCGAATTTCTCCGACATTGCCAGTGTTTAGGCGAATGGGGCACAGGGATGGTTTTTTGAAATTGACGGTGAAATGCCCATGGAAATCCAAGACTCGGTAAAAGACTTTGTTTCTCCGTGCATAAATGGACCGGTGGGTAGGGACTCTCTGAGCCCCTACAATTTATCTTTAGTAGAGGACGGGAGTATGCACTGGGTACCTTCAAAACAAAAACTAATTGCTGACCTCAACCTGAAACAGAATATCGTTGTTCATCACGTGCTATTGAAATGGATGGTGTCCAATGGTTTCAAGGTCACAAAGATTCATAGAGCCCTCCAATTTGATCAAAAGCCTTACATGAAAACGTTTATTTACACCTTTGTCAGTAAGCGTTCACAAGTGAAAACGAAAGTTGAAAAAGAGGTCTATAAACTCATTTTGAACTCAGCTTTCGGTAAAATGTGCGAGAGCATACGAAACAGAAGTCGATGTGACATTGTAACCAATCCCAAAGATTGTGCTTGAATCATTGCGGATCCAAACTTCACATCCATCAAAATCATAGACTCTTATATGGTGTTCCTACACAGTAAGAAAAGAAACATTGTATTAAATAAAAATATTGCTGGCGGAAGTGCATTATCTGAAATATCCAAGAAACTCATGTTGTCATTTTATTATAATGCATGCAAGGTACAGTGGCCGATTGAGGGACAAGTTGAAATGTATTACGGGGACACTGATTCACTCCTGTTAAAAGTCAAAACAGAAAATCTATTGAATGATTTGGAAAATGGCGAGTACATTAGCTCACGATTGGACTCACGTTCCAAATTATTCAACAGATTTTCAGTTTTGACTTTTAACAGGAGTAAATCAGTTTCCCCGTTGCTGATTTTAAGTGTCAAGTCTATCACCAAATGAGAAGTGGAATAATCATAAACTAAATCCAACCCAAATTCCCCATAGATTTTATCCGTATTTTCGCACACAATGTCCAGAAGAGTGAGTACGTCACTGGCCAATTATAGTTTACAATAATCCCACCCATTTTTACATCCACCCTTTGCCCAGACCCTCTTAGCAAATTTGTAGTCGCTTGTGGTGCACTCAGTCTCAGTAAGAGAATTGTAAAAAGCTGCAATGGGTGGTAGTGACACCTCATCTAGCCTCGAGCCAGAGTTGTAATAATCATATGGATATATACCCTTACACGTTAATAAATCTTACATTTCATTATCGGAGAAGCGCTGTTTAAGGAGGGGGAAGCTATCAAAATTGTCACTTTTCTGTACCTGTATCAATTGACTTAAAGATTTGGGGAAGAAGCTGAAAGAGTCTAAAAAACGGATTTTATTCAGGCACGTGTTACCCTTGTCAACTGTTTTCCACTGAATTCTAGCAGCAGTAGCTTCTCCGATGATTTGGGTATGATATTATATGAAAAAGAACCATCTATCCATGCGTCATCTACAACTCCACCCTTGGCAAAGTGAGCTAACGCCGGAAGAATAAACTTTAAGTCGTAATTGGAATTGTATATAAAACAGATACGAAATATTTCTGTCTAACGTTTAAATTGCATGACTGATTTGCTACCCCCCTAAAGTTACTCCCCCGATGTAATTCCCTGCCACAAATAATCATGGTCGATCACATTCCTCCTCCCTCTATTCCCAACACCATCATCAAATTCTCCCTTGCAAATCCAAGACATTTTATGATTTTAATGGCCAATATGTCATCTGGTGATAGGAGCACAGGATAGTTTGTACAACGAAGGCGCAAAATTGCACCGTTCGCTGTTTTGATTAGACTGACCAATGCCGAGCGCATGCAGTCTTCACCGTCACTCAACATCTCAACTACATCCAGCACTTGCATGGTATTATTGGAATCTCGTTGCGCATGAGCGTAAGAGACCCCTATGGCTTCATGTATTTTAACACGATTTGAATTTGACGGATCGCACACGTCTGTCAGTTTCGCTTCGCAGTCCAAAAAGATTTTATTGCACTGCAGGAGCGTGTTTTGAAAATTTTTAAAACGTAAGATCGCTCTATCTCCGCTTACCGTCTCCGCAGCCTGGTATCCATGACGTTTACATTGTTTCATGTGGTGCTTTAACTTTAAATCAGTCCAAATCTTGAGAGGCATGTTGGACAGTAATAACGTGCACTCTGTTTCTTACCCTCCCCCAAAACCCTACTAATATCCGTAATTGGATTGAAATGACCAATTGAATCGGAGTCTGTGGGTGGGGTGTATAGAAGCCACACCCAATGTTCTACTGATTCAATTGAAGGAACCTGCACTGGAAATAATACACCCTTCTTATCGGAACACTGGTCCTCCTCAAATTCTGTTTCATGCTGTAAAACCGTGACATCAGGCTCAGGTTCAGGTTCATTTATTATTCAATCTTACATAATGACACTAAATATATACAGATATCTGGCAGTGAGACAAGCTCGTTTTGCAGAGATAAAAAAAGAAAAACAATAAAGAAATATACGGAATTTCATTCAAAATGGTAGACTTCACAAACAAATATAAATAAATCAATAAACGTAAGGTTAATTACTCACCACATCACGGCAGACACCCACCCGACGATACATAAACAACTCTCAACCAGCAATGGGACAAGAAGAAGGATATCAAGATCCGAGAGAGATCGAAAAATAAGAAGAGAGAAAAAAAAATAATGAAAATATTATTTGACTAATAAATGTCCAAAAGGAATGATTTTATTTTATTTTTTAAAATTCCGATCGACACATCAAAATCAAAAATAGATTCATATTGGTTCCACGCGGCGACCACACTATTTCGTAGAGAAAACCGGGACCTCTCTGAAATTATCAACGGCTGGCGTAGTTTGAAAAAATTTAAAATAATGTTCCAAATTTTCACAACGAAGTGAAGAAAAGTTTATGATCTCTTCTGAATTTTACCAAATAACATGCTCTAATTCTAATTTCACCATAGAAAACGAAAATCTTCCACTTCAGTTCTTTATTTCACAATGACATAAAGAAATTTAAAGTTCAATTCTAATTTTTTGGTGGAAGATAGAAAAAGTAATACCATACTTGTGAACATTTTCCCGGAAAATAAAAAGTTCTAGTTCAATTTACAATTTCCTCAACGACGTGAAGAAAATTTCAAGTTCTCTTCTGAATTTTACTAAAGAACTAACTACTAAAGAGCTAACTTTACTAAAGTTAGCCTACGTACGCGCGCGTACGTAGGCTAACCTAGCCTAACCTAACTTAACCTAACCTAACTTAATCTAACCTAACCTAACTTAACCTAATCTAACTTAATCTAACCTAACTTAACCTAACCTAACTTAATCCAACCTTACCTAACCTATATGCGCGCGTACGTAGGCTAACCTAACCTAATCTAACTTAACCTAACCTAACAATATTTTTTCTGATTTTGTGTGTTTTCGCAAGAAAATAGCTTGTTTTTAGCAAACTTAGCCATAGATAGTTGAAACTGTGCATAAATATCTTGATTTAAGCCTAATTACGTAGGTGCTAAAGGATCATTGAACATGTTTTCTGATTTTGTGTGTTTTCGCAAGAAAATAGCTTGTTTTTAGCAAACTTAGCCATAGCGAGTTGAAACTCTGCATAAATATCTTCATTTTAGTCTAATTGCGTAGGTACTAAAGGAACATTGAACATTTTTTCTGAGTTTGTGTGTTTTCGCAAAGAAAATAGCAAGTTGAACTAGAACTTTTTATCTTCTGGGAAAATTTAAAATTGAACTAAAACTTTTTATCTGCCGTGAAAATAATCACAGGTATGGTATTAATTTTTCTATCTCCCACCGAAAATTTAGAATTGAGATTTAAATTTCTTTATGTCATTCTGAAATAATGAAGTGAAGTGGAAGATTTTTTTTTTCTCTGGAGAATTTAGAATTGTAGTGTGTTCTTTGGTAAAGTTCATAAGAGTACTTGAAGAACGTCGTTGAGAAAATTTTAAATTGAACTAGTACTTTTTATGTTCCGTGAAAATATTCACAAGTATGGTATTACTTTTTCTATCTTCCACCGAAAAATTTAGAATTGAACTTTAAATTTCTTTATGTCTTTGTGAAATAAAGAACTGAAGTGGAAGATTTTTGTTTTCTCTGGATAAATTAGAATTGAAGGGTGTTCATTGAGAAAATTCAGAAGAGAACTTGAACTTTCCTTGACTTCGTTGAGAAAATTTTAAATTGAACTAGAACTTTTTATCTTCCGGGAAAATATTCACAAGAATGGTATTACTTTTTCTATCTTTCACCGAAAAATTTAGAATTGAACTTTAAATTTCTTTATGTCTTTGTGAAATAAAGAACTGAAGTGGAAGATTTTTATTTTCTCTGGAGAAATTAGAATTGAATTGTGTTCATTGGTAAAATTCAGAAGAGAACTTGATCTTTTCTATCTTCTAAGAAAAATTTGGAACAGAACTTTAAATTTTTTCATCTCTATGTGAAAATTCGGAACTGAATTTAAGAAAATTTTAAATTTAACTAGAACTTTTCATCTTCCATTAAAATATTCACAAGAATGGTATTACTTTTTCTTATCTTCCACCGAAAAATTTAGAAATGAACTTTAACTTTCTTTATGTCATTGTGAAATAAAGAACTTAAGTGGGAGATTTTTATTTTCTCTGGCGAAATTAGAATTGAATTGTGTTTTTTAGTAAAATTCAGAAGAGAACTTGAACTTTTCTTCACTTCGTTGAGGAAATTGTAAATTGAACTAGAACTTTTTATCTTCCGGGAAAATATTCACAAGTATGGTATTACTTTTTCTATCTTCCACCGAAAAATTTAGAATTGAACTTTAAATTTCTTTATGTCATTGTGAAATAAAGAACTTAAGTGGAAGATTTTTATTTTCTCTGGAGAAATTAGAATTGGAGCGTGTTCTTTGGTAAAACTCAGAAGAGATCATAAACTTTTCTTCACTTCGTTGAGAAAATTTGGAACATTATTTTAAATTTTTTCATCCCTTTGAGAAAAATCTGAACCGAAGTGGAAAATTTTTATATTATTTCGAAAAATAGAATTGATTAAAAACTAATTTCTTTTTCATTGCGAAAGTGGGTGAAAAAGATAAGTACTTCAAGTTGCAAAATGGGGTTAGGAGGGACATTAAGAAAGTAACTTGCTCTGAAATGGTCTTTGAAAAGTATTTCTTAGTGTTGAGGTAACCAAAATGCTGTAAAGTACAGTTGTGGATGAAAAAATAAGTACTTTAAGTCGGAAAATGGGTTTAGGAGGGACATTAAGAAAGTAACTTGCTCTGAAATGGTCTTTGAAAAGTATTTCTTGGTGTTGAGGTATCCAAAAAGCTGTATGGTCTAGTTGTGGTGAAAAAGATAATTACTTCAAGTTGGAAAATGGGTTTAGGAGTGACATTAAGAAAGTAACTTGCTCTGTAGTGGTCTTTGAAAATTATTTCTTGGTGTTGAGGTATCCAAACAGCTGTATAGTATAGTTGTGGGTGAAAAAGATAAGTACTTCATGTTGGAAAATGGTTTAGGACTGACATTAAGAAAGTAACTTGCTCTAAAATGGTCTTTGAAAAGAATTTCTTGATGTTGAGGTATCCAAAAAGCTGTAAATTATTGTTGTGTGTGAAAAAGATAATTACTTCAAGTTGAAAAATGGGTTTAGGAGGGATATTAAGAAAGTAACTTGCTCTGAAATGGTCTTTGAAAAGTATTTCTTGGTGTTGAGGTATCCAAAAACCTGTAAAGTGTAGTTGCGGGTGAAAAAGATAAGTACTTCAAGTTGCAAAATGGGTTTAGGAGGGATATTAAGAAAGTAACTTGCTCTGAAATGGTCTTTGAAAAGTATTTCTTGGTGTTGAGGTATCCAAAAAGCTGTAAAGTATAGTTGTGGGTGAAAAAGATAAGTACTTCAAGTTGGAAAATGGTTTAGGACTGACATTAAGAAAGTAACTTGCTCTAAAATGGTCTTTGAAAAGAATTTCTTGATGTTGAGGTATCCAAAAAGCTGTAAAGTATAGTTGTGGGTGAAAAAGATAATTACTTCAAGTTGGAAAATGGGCTTAGGAGGGATATTAAGAAAGTAACTTGCTCTGAAATGGTCATTGAAAAGTATTTCTTGCTGTTGAGGTATCCAAAAACCTGTAAAGTGTAGTTGAGAGTGAAAAAGATAAGTACTTCAAGTTGGAAAATGGGTTTAGGAGGGATATTAAGAAAGTAACTTGCTCTGAAATGGTCTTTGAAAAGTATTTCTTGATGTTGAGTATCCAAAAAGCTGTAAAGTATAGTTGTGGGTGAAAAAGATAAGTACTTCAAGTTGGAAAATGGGTTTAGGAGGGACATTAAGAAAGTAACGTGAACTGGAATGTTCTTTGAAAAGTATTTCTTTTTGTTGAGTTATCGATAATGCTGTAAAGTATAGTTGTTGGTGAAAAAGATAATTACTTCAAGTTGGAAAATGGGTTTAGGAGGGACATTAAGAAAGTAACTTGCTCTGAAATGGTCTTTGAAAAGTATTTCTTGGTGTTGAGGTAACCAAAAAGGTTTAAAGTATTGTCGTGGTGAAAAAGATAAGTACTTCAGGTTAGAAAATGGGTTTAGGAGGGACATTAAGAAAGTAACTTGCTCTGAAATGGTCCTTGAAAAGTATTTGTTGGTGTTGAGTATCCAAAAAGCTGTAAAGTATAGTCGTGGGTGAAAAAGATAAGTACTTCAAGTTGGAAAATGGTTTAGGAGGGACATTAAGAAAGTAACTTGCTCTGAAATGGTCTTTGAAAAGTATTTCTTGGTGTTGAGGTAACCAAAAAGCTGTAAAGTATAGTCGTGTTGAAAAAGATAAGTACTTCAGGTTAGAAAATGGGCTTAGGAGGGATATTGAGAAAGTAAATTGCTCTGAAATGGTCCTTGAAAAGTATTTCTTGGTGTTGATGTATCCAAAAAGCTGTAAAGTATATTTGTGAGTTAAATATATACGTACGTAAAGTTTGAAAATGGGTTTAGGAGGGACATTAAGAAAGTAACTCGCTCTGAAATGGTATTTGAAAAGTATTTCTTGGTGTTGAGGTATCCAAAAAGCTGTAAAATATAGTTGTGGGAGAAAAAGATAAGTACTTAAAGTTGGAAAATGGGTTTACGAGGGACATTAAGAAAGTAACTTGCTCTGAAATGGTATTTGATAAGTTTTTATTGGTGTTTAGTTATACAAAAAGCTTTTATTTATTGTTGTGGGTGAAAAAGATAAGTCCTTCATGTTGAAAAATGGGTTTAGGAGGGACATTAAGAAAGTAACTTGCTCTGACATGGTCTTTGAAAAGTATTTTTTGGTGTTGAGTATCAAAAAAACTGTAAAGTATAGTTGTGGGTGAAAAAGATAAGTACTTAAAGTTGGAAAATGGGTTTAGGAGGGACATTAAGAAAGTAACTTGTTCTGAAATGGTCTTTGAAAAGTATTTCTTGGTGTTGAGGTATCCAAAAAGCTGTAAAGTATAGTTGTGGGTGAAAAAGATAAGTACTTCAAGTTGGAAAATGGGTTTAGGAGGGACATTAAGAAAGGAACTTGCTCTGAAAAGATATAATAAAGCCATAAATAAGTATTTAAAAAATGGAGAGGGGACTCTTTGGGGGCCCGGAGAGGGTGTTTGGGGGACCCTTGGGGACCGGTTGGCCCTTTGGGAGCCCAGGGGACCTTTGAGGACCAGGGGAGGGCCTTTGGGGGTCTGAGGAGGGCGTTTGGTGGATAAGATTTCGAAATTTTTACTTTTTAGTTTACTTTTTTGCGGCGCATCCCTGCGGCGCATCCTGCAGCGCTTTCCTGCGGTGCCTCCCTGTGGCACATCCCCTGAGGCGCTTTCACGACCCACGGTGCATCCCTGCGGCACATCCTGCGGCGCTTTCCTGGCCCACGGCGCATCCCGGTGGCGCTTCTCTGGTTCGGGGGGCCTTTGGGGGCCGGGGGAGGGCCTTTGGAGCACAGGGAGGGCCTTTGGGGCACAGGGAGGGCCTTTGGGGGTCCGGTGGGGCATTGGGGGGCCGGGATGCCTTTTGGGGACCGGTGGAGGACCTTTGGTACCCTGTTGGTCCTTTGGGAGCTCGATGGGCCTTTGGGGGTCTGGGGGACCTTGGGGGATCGGGTCGGGCCTTTGGGGGCGTGGGTAGGGCTTTTTGGGGTCTGGGGAGGGCCTTTGGGGTCCGGTGGGCCCTTTGGGAGCCTGGGGGCGTTTGGGGACAGGATGATGGCCATTGGGGGGGGGGGGGTCGGGGGACCCTTTGGAAGCTTGGGGGCCTTTGAGTACCTTCCTTCGGGGTTGAGGTAGGGGGATTGGAACCCTTTGGGATTGGGTAGGGGGATTGGTACCCTTTGGGGTTGGGGTAGAGCAATCGGGGCCCTTTGGGTTGGGGTAGAGCAATCAGGGCCCTTTGGGTTGGGGTAGAGCAATCGGGGCCCTTTGGGTTGGGGTAGAGCAATCGGGGCCCTTTGGGTCGGGGTAGAGCAATCGGGGCCCTTTGGGTTGGGGTAGCGCAATGGGGGCCCTTTGGGTTGGGGTAGAGCAATCGGGGCCCTTTGGGTTGGGGTAGAGCAATCGGGGCCCTTTGGGTTGGGGTAGAGGACCTCACAACACTGTTCAATTGAAACTTGTGTATTATAACAACCACACTCAAAACCTCCTCCAAAATCTCTTCAAAAATCATATTTTATAATGTCTCTAGCTGTTTCGCCGAAATAATTCCCTAAAATAGCTAAAACGGTTTCGCCCAAATAATCCCTAAACGGAATTTCAGCATGTTCCTTTTGTTTGGCATCTCTGCGCTAATGCATTTCAAATTATTTGGAAACCTTTTCCTACGCTAAGATCAAAACATCTGCCCGTGAATCAATTCTCTTGTTAGAACTCCAATTAATTCCCCTTCCATGTCAATCAATCAATCATGAAATCATCTGTGATTTAATTGTTTCTTGGGGATTTTTATCTTTGGAAATGCAAAGTCATTAATTAACTTGACGTCATCTGCCAGACATTAATTAACTGTTTCCCGGACTCTCATAACATTTGGCTCGAATAACAACAACAAATACTATTTCCAGATCATAACATTCGCTGAGGGCGTGCCAAAAACACACCTGGAGAAAGAGGTAATTGACCCCATTAACCACGTGGTTCTATGCCCATATATGGTTCCCCCCCCCCCGGAGATATTATGGCATCTCTACTTATATAATAAAGTTATGTTAGTAAGAATAAAGTAAGGATTTTATTGTTATTTTTTACCAGGAGTGGTAACTAGTAATTATTTGAGGAACAATTGTACTTGTGTATCATTCGTTTAAATCGTGTTTCATCGCCCACAATGTCCGTATGTTTTGACATATGAAAGTATACAGGTTGAGTGACGACTGCGATACATCGCATTGTTTTATCTATGTTGAAACTTTCTGTATAAGCTTAAGTTGTTGTCGCGTCCCTGATCCATTGAAGACCAATGGGACTCGTGTATCTTCCAAATATCCTCTTCTAATTGACGTTTGTGTTCTTAAATTGATTTTTGCTCTTAATCAGTAGAAGATGTCTATAGTTCTTTGAAAAATGCTTGTTTTAGGGGATGTTCTTTCGCCATTTCCTTTCGTTAAATGATCTTGCCACGCGCTAGATGCCAGGTTTGTCCTCTTCTCTGTTTTAAGGCAATTAATTGTTACATCCTGCTTGGCTCAATGGTTTTCTTTCATTCTTCTCTTCTTCTTGTTTAAGTTGCCTGTCTCACAGTGTTGTGGCGTGACATCAGCTGTAATTCTTTGAACTCGCTAGATTTATGACAATGATTTCTCAAAATAAAAAAAAATATATCTTTATTTGTTGATACTGCTATTTATGGACAAAAACGTGCTGGACATGATAAGATAATCGTGTCCAACTGAGTTTTTCGTTGTAATTCAGTGTGACGCCACTTGGCGAAATAAGGCAACACGTGGTATAGACTCTTTCTTGACGGAAGTCAAAGATATACCAGAAAATATTTTGGGATGGGCCAATATAGCTTATAGAAATATAATTTTCGGGTTGTTTTAGGCATTTTTACGAGGGGCCCACTCATAATTCCAGCACACCAGATGATGCGTGCCAATCATGCCGGAACAGTGCTCCACACGTGGCGTTTGCAGATGTACACTAAGTGGGAGGAAGCGGGCAACCTCTCGTATTTTGTTCGCATAAAAGGCAGCGGAACTTCCCAAGACTTCCCAAGGAAGGGTTCTTTCTTATTCCCTGTGCTCCCGCTGCTTTACTCTCGATGCAAGCCCAAATTGATATTAAAAAGCATTTATATATTTTTCCAATTTAACTTTTACACGTTTTTGTTGTTTAAATAGGAATTTATTTAGACCAAATTATTGGGACTGTAATAGAGGGGTTAACAACTGGGCATTTTGAGGGACACCTGGAGGCATGAGGCACGGAGGCAAGCCGGAGGCATATTCCAAAGGGCGCAATATGTAAATATATACAGCTTGCCTGTTATTTGGTATCTGTCGAATATTTCAGTACCTTCAAAAACGATCTTTTAAAACTTGGAAAAAATCATTTACGGGTTTATTTGGCAAGGAAAAGAACCCCCCAGACTGAAAATAACTGATGTGTACCTAAAGAAGAAGAACGGAGCACTGCAAATTGTTGATATCCATGCAAAAACTAGGTAACCCTACGATGGCACTGATGGTGTCACTTTTTCTTATTACACATGCAGCGATACCACAAGCTCAAAAATAAAATTCCGATTTTTCTTTTCAAAAAAATCCCGAAATTAAAAAAAAAAAAAATCCTGGAACACGGGTTTTAAGTTATACAACATAGGGCTGCGCGATGATGACTTAAAAAGCAAGGTGCGAAATTCAAAGTACCGTGAAACGTGGTTTCTAGTAGTAACTAACAACTGATTGTAAATATTCCTAGCATTATTTCGACGTGAAAATGTTCTGGTGGATTAGTAGGATCTACGACAAATATTTTAGGCCAAAACAATTCGCCAAAGCTCCGAAAAAACGTGTCTACGCATCCAGGTTTTATCGTTATTTGAATTTCCCGCCTTTGACACGAAAGAATCCGGAAGAAACACAGATCCCTTTTTCCCGAATGTACTTGGAATCCAACTTTCTTGGTATTAAACCCAGGCCTTTGGGTCTTTGAAGAGAAAACTGTAAATCAACAGTTAGAAAAACTGTTGCTACCGAGTTATTAGTAAAAAGCGCTAAGTAAAGCAACCAACTAAAAAAAAATAACTAGTTTCTCAGATATTTATTGGTACGTTTCAGTAATCATCGCGATAATCACAGCTCAAATGACAACCCTAAGAAACTGGACAAATGAATTTCAGTAAATCAAACTAAGCTTAGTTAGCATAAGGATAAACACTAAGTCTTCTACTGAGCATAATAAGCTTTCCGATGGTATTCATCACTTCCGCTGCCCAAGATTTCGGAATGTATTCGACACTCATACAATTATATCAAGAACTCAAGCGAATGGGGGACGAGGGGCACACGCACTGGAGCTGGAAGGACCAGCCCCGCCTTGGGTGGCCTCCTCGTCCGTAGGAGACATGGTTCAAGATTCTGTTCAGTTCTGTGCCCTAATGCACGTCGGTATTAAGGTTATTTTTGTTTTTTTGTTGATGGGTTGGTTGTATTTTTTTTTTTTTTCATTAAAGTTGGTCGTAAAAATGGCTGAAAAAAAAAGAATGATAAACGTTCCACCGCAATAATTGGTTTCTTTTAAACGGAAGACGCCCAGTCTACGGGAGAGCAAATAGTTTTTTTTTTGTGTTAAAACATTTTAAAGGTGTAAGAGTAAGCCTTTTGGAAGACCACCTTTAAAATTCAAATTCGTATTAGTGAAAATTGAAGGATATGAATTTTAAGAAATTGAAGTAATTATGCCACCGGAAAAGCGTCTCCTAGAGGGAGAAGGACACCCTGGAACGGGGGGAGCGATAGATATTTGGAAAGAAAAAAGTTAAATGGTAGTGTGCCTTCATGATACATTGACTGGTATATAATAATTTTTTTTTTTTGAAGTTTAGGTGATGTGATAATGTATAAAGTTGTAAGATTTATATGTTTTTGTATTGAAATATCACCGAGTGGAGAGGAGGAGGGGAGGAAAAAAAAATATAACAACTACCTCTGAAAAATGTTAAACAAAATTCCTTCTGTTGACACACAGAACACGGCGATGGTGTGGTTATGGTCTTGAGGTCAGTTTTGGGTTTAGATGCCATTTTTAATATGATGATTGCGATGCTGACAAGACATAAAAGAAGTTGAACCCTTTCTTCTTGATAAATGTAGTCAGCTTTGTGAAGACGTCCGAGTCAAAACCAAAGACAATGTTGGTGCCTAATTCCATAGAAACGGGTTCTGCTGAATGCATGATATACAGGCTGGAGTCACAGTAACCCTGGTCTACCAATGCGGCAGTTAATGTGAGATCAGCATTCAGCCTGAACCACTGGTACAGAATTCCTTTGTCGTCAGGGAACACCATCGCCATATTATGCGTGTAAACAGAGTGGCATCTTCGACCAGACAAGTAGCCAAACTGTATGACCCGCCCAACTAATACTCTCTTTCCCCTGCCAACCGGTCTGTAAACGCACCATTCACCGATAAGCAATTCCGATTTCACACCGACCTCTGCGTTGGTTTGTGGCAACTCAAGTAGTCCTACTCGTCGGCCCTGGACCATCACCCGTTTTAATCCGTCAATACTCAGCTTCTCAGAGCTTTCCCTCAGAAGCCACAACAGCGTGGATTTTTCTCAGTCAATCAACGAAAATATAGGGGCGAGGGGTACACAGGGAATTTTTCAGATTCTGAAAGGGAGGAAGGACTTTTTTCAGTGAAAATGGCGAAAGAAAAATTTTCACTGAAAATACAATAAGTGTATTTTAACAATTCAGAGGAGGGGTTGGTGGGTGATCAGTTTGTCATCTGATCGTTGGAATATTTCAAACAAAATGGTTATTTAAAAATTTTGATCGCATGCAATAGGGGGAAAGAGGTAAATGCCGGCCGATCACTTTTGATAACTCTTAAAAAGGTAAAAAGAAATTTCAATTTCCAATTAAATGAGCCACACCATATGTTTATACCACCTCTTTCAAAAAACTTATTTTCCCCCATGGTATAAATGTCAACACTTTCCCCGGGCTCTGGGGGTTTTGTTGACCGCTGAGTTTTGTTGTTTGAAATTTAAACTATTTTGAACAAAATGGGTATCTCAAAATTTTTATCGGTTGGATTTGGAGAAAAAAGGCATGGGGTATTTTCTAAGCTAGAAACTGGAAATAGAACAAAAAGTATAGATTCCTTGCACATCATATGTGTATAAAATATATACTATCTCGAATTACTGAAAATGAAATTCATGATGTGTGCAAGAGTTTGGATCAGTATTAAGATACATGTTATTGTCCTTAGGTTGTAAAAATAAAACATCCGACGATCGTGGATCAGAATTGGGAAACGGGTTTATTCACCCACCAACCCCTCCGCTGATTTGTTAATATACCCTGAATTTATTTTCATTGAAAATTTTCTTTCGCCATTGTCATTGAAAAAAGCCACCCCCCTCCCCTTAAGATACAGAAAAAATACCTGTGTAACCCAAGCCCCTAAATATTCGGCGTTTGTATGAGAAAAATCCACGCTGTTGTGGCTTCTGAGGGAAAGCTCTGAGAAGCTGAGTAGTGACCGATTAAAAAGGGTGATGGTCCAGGGCTGACGAGTAGGACTACTTGAGTTGCCACAAACCAATGCAGAGGTCGGTGTGAAATTGGAATTGCTTATCGGTGAATGGTGCGTTTACAGACCGGTTGGCAGGGGAAAGAGAGTATTAGTTGGGCGGGTCATACAGTTTGGCTACTTGTCTGGTCGAAGATGCCACTCTGTTTACACGCATAATATGGCGATGGTGTTCCCTGACGACAAAGGAATTCTGTACCAGTGGTTCAGGCTGAATGCTGATCTCACATTAACTGCCGCATTGGTAGACCAGGGTTACTGTGACTCCAGCCTGTATATCATGCATTCAGCAGAACCCGTTTCTATGGAATTAGGCACCAACATTGTCTTTGGCTTTGACTCGGACGTCTTCACAAAGCTGAATTCATTTATCTAGAAGAAAGGGTTCAACTTCTTTTATGTCTTGTCAGCATCGCAATCATCATATTAAAAATGGCATCTAAACCCAAAACTGACCTCAAGACCATAACCACCACCATCGCCATGTTCTGTGTGTCAACAGAAGGAATTTTGTTTAACATTTTTCAGAGGTAGTTGTTATATTTTTTTTCCTCCCCTCCTCCTTTCCACTCGGTGATATTTTAATACAAAAACATATAAATCTTACAACTTTATACATTATCACATCACCTAAACTTCAAAAAAAAAATTATTATATACCAGTCAATGTATCTTGAAGGCACACTACCATTTAACTTTTTTCTTGCCAAATATCTATCGCTCCCCCCGTTCCAGGGTATCCTTCCCCCTCTAGGAGGCGCTTTTCCGGTGGCATTTTTAATTCAATTTCTTAAAATTCATATCCTTCAATTTTCACTCATACGAATTCGAATTTTAAAGGTGGTCTTCCAAAAGGCTTACTCTTACAACTTTAAAATGTTTTAACACAAAAAAAAACTATTTGCTCTCCCGTAGACTGGGCGTCTTCCGTTTAAAAGAAACCCATTCTTGCGGTGGCACGTTTTTCATTCTTTTTTTTTCAGCCCTTTTTACGACCAACCTTAATAAAAAAAAAAAAAAAAAAACACAACCAACCCATCAACAAAAAAACAAAAATAACCTTAATACCGACGTGCATGAGGGCACAGAACTGAACATAATCTTGAACCATGTCTCCTACGGACGAGGAGGCCACCCAAGGCGGGGCTGGTCCTTCCAGCTCAAGTGCGTGTGTCCCTCGTCCCCCGTGCGCTTGAGTTCTTGATATAATTTTATGAGTCTCGAATGCATTCCGAGATCTAGGGCAGCGGAAGCGATGAATACCATCGGAAAACTTGTTATGCTCAGTAGAAGACTTAGTGTTTATACTTGTGCTAGCCGAGCTTAGTTTGATTTACTGAAACTCATTTGTCCAGTTTCTTAGGGTTGTCATTTGAGCTGTGATTATCGAGATGATTACTGAAACGTACCAATAAATATCTGAGAAACTAGTTATTTTTTTTTTGTTGGTTGCTTTACTTAGCGCTTTTTACTAATAACTCGGTAGTAACAGTTTTTCTAACTGTTGATTTACAATTTTCTCTTCAAATACCCAAAGGCCTGGGTTTAATACCAAGAAAGTTGGATTCCAAGTACATTCGGGAAAAAGGGAACTGTGTTTCTTCCGGATTCTTTCGTGTCAAAGGCGGGAAATTCAAATAACGATAAAACCTGGATGCGTAGACACGTTTTTTCGGAGCTTTTGTGAATTGTTTTGGCCTAAAATATTTGTCGTAGATCCTACTAATCCACCAGAACATTTTCACGTCGAAATAATGCTAGGAATATTTACAATCAGTTGTTAGTTACAACTAGAAACCACGTTTCACGGTACTTTGAATTTCGCACCTTGCTTTTTAAGTCATCATCGCGCAGCCCTATGTTGTATAACTTAAAACCCGTGTTCCAGGATTTTTTTTTTTTTTAATTTCGGGATTTTTTTGAAAAGAAAAATCGGAATTTTATTTTTGAGCTTGTGGCATCGCTGCATGTGTAATAAGAAAAAGTGACACCATCAGTGCCATCGTAGGGTTACCTAGTTTTTGCATGGATATCAACAACTTGCAGTCCTCCGTTCTTCTTCTTTAGGTACATATCAGTTGTTTTCAGTCTTGGGGGTTCTTTTTCTTGCCAAATAAACCCGTAAATGATTTTTTCCAAGTTTTAAAAGATCGCTTTTGAAGGTGCTGAAATATTCGACAGATACCTAATAACAGGCAAGCTGTATATATTTACATATTGCGCCCTTTGGAATATGCCTCCGGAGGCATGCCTCCGTGCCTCATGCCTCCAGGTGTCCCTCAAAATGCCCAGTTGTTAACCACTCGATTACAGTCCCAATAATTTGGTCTAAATAAATTCCTATTTAAACAACAAAAACGTGTAAAAGTTAAATTGGAAAAATATATAAATGCTTTTTAATATCAATTTGGGCTTGCATCGAGAGTAAAGCAGCGGGAGCACAGGCAGTTAGAAAGAACCCTTCCTTGGGAAGTCTTGGGAAGTTCCGCTGCCTTTTATGCGAACAAAATACGAGAGGTTGCCCGCTTCCTCCCACTTAGTGTACATCTGCAAACGCCACGTGTGGAGCACTGTTCCGGCATGATTGGCACGCATCATCTGGTGTGCTGGAATTATGAGTGGGCCCCTCGTAAAAATGCCTAAAACAACCCGAAAATTATATTTCTATAAGCTATATTGGCCCATCCCAAAATATTTTCTGGTATATCTTTGACTTCCGTCAAGAAAGAGTCTATACCACGTGTTGCCTTATTTCGCCAAGTGGCGTCACACTGAATTACAACGAAAAACTCAGTTGGACACGATTATCTTATCATGTCCAGCACGTTTTTGTCCATAAATAGCAGTATCAACAAATAAAGATATATTTTTTTTTAATTTTGAGAAATCATTGGCATAAATCTAGCGAGTTCAAAGAATTACAGCTGATGTCACGCCACAACACTGTGAGACAGGCAACTTAAACAAGAAGAAGAGAAGAATGAAAGAAAACCATTGAGCCAAGCAGGATGTAACAATTAATTGCCTTAAAACAGAGAAGAGGACAAACCTGGCATCTAGCGCGTGGCAAGATCATTTAACGAAAGGAAATGGCGAAAGAACATCCCCTAAAACAAGCATTTTTCAAAGAACTATAGACATCTTCTACTGATTAAGAGCAAAAATCAATTTAAGAACACAAACGTCAATTAGAAGAGGATATTTGGAAGATACACGAGTCCCATTGGTCTTCAATGGATCAGGGACGCGACAACAACTTAAGCTTATACAGAAAGTTTCAACATAGATAAAACAATGCGATGTATCGCAGTCGTCACTCAACCTGTATACTTTCATATGTCAAAACATACGGACATTGTGGGCGATGAAACACGATTTAAACGAATGATACACAAGTACAATTGTTCCTCAAATAATTACTAGTTACCACTCCTGGTAAAAAATAACAATCAAATCCTTACTTTATTCTTACTAACATAACTTTATTATATATTCTCTTATTAATGATTTGCCGATGACTATTAGTAACTTTCATTTGAAAATGTCTGCTTATAATTTGAAAATGAACCATGTTGGTGAAGGCGCTTTAGAGCCATTAGCACAGAATATTTCATATATTTATCTACTTAGGGTTTATCAGTACAAGTAATTGTATATTTATTAATGCTCCCATTATACTGTTTAGCATAATAAAAACGTTAATTGAAACAATATGATTATTTGTACTTGACATGGTTTTGATATTCCATTCAGCCTTTGATACAAGGTTAAGGCTGAAAAAGACACACATACGGTAGTAAAAGTTACAAATTTCCGTCTCCACCCTCGTAAACACCGCTTCAGTAAACCCAATATTCGACAGGATATTTCACAGATTTAAATATTATTAACAAACGTTAGGACTACAATGAAAAAAAACATAACACGCTGATGTTTGACTGAGGAACCCAAGATCTCACAAAAAAGGTTCCCTGGGTTATATGCCAGCCAACGTTTGAAGTTGCCTCCACTTAAACTTCGTAGAAGCAAAACTGGTCTAAGCAATACATTCCGAATAGTAAGAAATGTATAATGTGGATCCTAATGGTTTTTGATTCGTTTTTTAGATTAGTGGATTTTGTTTCCTGGGTTATTCATAAACCAACGTTTGAAATATTTAAAGTTGCCTCCACTTGAGACTCGGAGAAGGAACTGGTCTTATCAACACATTCTTAAAAGTGAAATTCTTGTGCAAAGTAGATCCAAACATGTTCTTTTTTCAGTTTAGTCATTACTCTTCAATCTGACAGCATCAAAATAAAACTTATCGAATAAAAAAATTGGTTCACGTTCTTTTATTAATCGGGTATGTCAAAACTAGAACTTGCTTCTCTTATTGGCTATATTCTCTTATTGGCTCTTTACTTGACTCAGGTCAGGGCGGATGAAGAATTACTATTATTGAAGAGGGGCAGGCGTGGATCTAGGAGTAGTCTTGAGGTACACGTACCCTCCTAAAAGGTCAAAGGTTGCACTAATTACAGAGAAGGGGCGAAAACACCGATGAGGGAGCCCAAGTCTTGTTGATGGACCACCAAACATTAATTATCTATACGCCGTGTGGGCAGCGCCAACAAAACTTGGGCTCCCCCATCGGTATTTTCACCTCTCCATCCCGATAGTTAATGAAACTTTCGATCTCCTTGAGGAAGCACGTACCTCAAAACCACCCCTTGGAACAGTCCCAGATTCAAGCGGTTTACGGGAATATTTTTTCGGTTTTTCACAGGAAAATCTCAAGGATAAACATTACACAAAAAAGGGCCAGGGCGAAACAAAACAGATCGAATTCGTAGACGATATGGGCATGTTTTTTTACAGTTGATATACCACAAAAGATTGCCGACAATCAGATTCTCGCTTGGATTGCAAAATCCAAACCCTACTTCAGTCAATGGTTGAAAATTTAACAGCGGCGCCAATTCGTAAAAAATTAGAGAAAGGGCAGAATGTATTTTTCAATATCCAGTGGTGGCAAACTGGTAGCTTTTTTTTAAATCACAATACCCAAAAAAAGTATTTTAAATGAATTCTGAAAAAAGTATTTTCCAAAATCTAGGGGAAGGGGGAAATCTTGGGGGCACAGCCCCCTTTCTAATTGACACCTTTGTGATTTTGAATTACCAGATGGTATGAAAAACTCAAAAGCTTACAACCTACATATATTTTATGTTGCTCTAAAAGATGGGGACGACAAGCTTGCTACTTGTCCTTGAAAAAACATCCAGCAACCGAAACGTCGATTCGACGCCCTGTGCTCCAGCAATGGCTATGGAGGATCTATATCCTTTTTTTTTCTAAAAGATGAAATTTTTTTTCCCAAGAAATTATACAGCTAATTTTATTTTTTTTGTCTTTTAACATCTGGTTTTAGTTTCCTCGATAGGCCCAATAACAACCGACGCCTGATCTTTGTGGGTGGAGTGAGAGAATGTCAAGTGGAATTAGAAAAATGTGTAATATTCCAAATAAATATCCATTATCCTTTATAAATATCCTTAAGCGGCCCCTATCGTGACAAAACCTTATTACAATTTTTGTTTCAGTTTATATTCAGCTTATTTTCACCTTTCCATTTTATAAACGACCCTTCAGTTTATGAGATCCTCTAGCTTGAACAGATTGAAACTAATATGGTCAATGTTCTGAACCATCGCCAGAATATAGGTATCGTAAGAGCTACTTCAGGATAGTCGAGTTTCATTATCTATTGACGAAGTGCAAAACAAGCAGCAACAACAAAACAAACACGGGAGACAAACACAAAAATTTGATCATTTAGAAGCTCCTTAAGGACTCAAAAAACTTCTGAGACAATTGACTAGTTCTGGTATGCAGGCACAAACATACGAATTTTTAACGGATGGAGGAGGGATTGAATTTTAACTTGAATAAGAAGTAACCTACTCAGAAATCGCCTATAGGAAATTTTGATTTCGGAAAAGGAGCCTGGGCCCCGAGGCCCTCCCTCTGCAAAAGTTCATGTTGGTATAGTCAGTGATGGATAAGATTTATTCTTCATTAGATAAACATACAACATTACATGTTATTATTCCCCCAAAGGTTCATTGGCCTGTACAAAGGGGGAAGACAAATGAGTTGCTTACTCAGAGATAAAAAACAAAAGAAAATTTAAAATGATCACTTACTCACTTACGAAGAAGAAGAAAAAAAAATATAGATAAAATGAAAACTATAGAAAAAATAGAATAAATAAACTAAATTAATTAATTAGATTGAATAGACTAAAAAAATTAAATAAAATAAAAACATAAATAAAAATAACTTCTACGAAGCCAAAGAATTTTTCACAATTTTTTTAAACAAACAGAATGAGTGGTACCCTCGAGCTGATTCAGGCAACTTATCCTAAACAATATGACACGCCATTAGGAACCCAGCAAAGGGTTCCTTGTGCTTTCCCAGTCCCACGTCCCTTTGAATCTAAAAATAAGAATTCACATCCCCTTTAGAATGGGCATCTACTTAATAACTTTGAATATTACCGTCCTCATGTGCTAATCTCTATATTTGAATATTATTAAGGACTTTCTTCAGCTAGTTAAGCTACTTCTAAAACGATATACTTCTTTGTCACAATTAGTTGTGCCTAATTGTGAAAATATACTTGTGCCTATTGTGTAAATATTTACAAATCGTTTTTTATTTCACTGGCCTTTAACATGACGCATCCATATGACTAATTATAGCAGAACCATTGAATACATTAAATAAAAATGCCTGTACTTTAATTGATTTTTCCAAAATTCACGTGGGAAGTGGTCATACATGTACGAAGGCGGAAGGAGGTTCCCCGACCCATGCACCAAAAAGTATCTTAAGTTTTCCTAAATTTCCCGACCATTCTTATTCAAATTATAAAAAGGTTTTTATTTTGGCCTTCTTTGACAAAATTCATGCAATCACATCGCCATTTTTGTTCGCCTCTTCTTTGGACTTATTTTTACGTTTGCGTAGGAAACTAAATGACATGAAGCTTTTCTTCTTTTTAACTTTATCCTTTTTCTTTTCCTCCTCTTTCTTCTCTTCGACTTTTTCGTTCGGCAGTTCTTCATCACTTGTTTCTATAGTATCCTTCACTATTTCCGATTCCTGGAAATGAACAATAGATTTTTTAAATAATCAAAACGAAAAAGATTAAACTGATTAAATAAAATAACTGAATATCAGGAAATGACTGAACCAGGGTTTGAAATTTGATTGTATCTTATGTTACTGTGAATGTCCAAAATCTGGTCAATGTCGACATTCACCGGTGAATGTCTGAAATTCAATTTTCTCTGCTTGCATTCAATTAGCTTTGCGAATCAGCTTTCCCAGTCTTATGCAAGCTTTAATGGTAAAAGTTAGTTAGGTTGAGTTAAATTACGTTATAAATCTCAGAAATGGGTTAAAAACCTAATCTAACCTAACCTGTCACCATTAGACCTTGTATAAAATTGAAAAAGTTGACTGGCAACGCTGACTAAATCCAAGGAAAAAAAGGGTATTTCAGACCTTCACCACTGAATGTCGACATTTACCAATTACGGACACTCATGGTAGATCTACATTGATTTCTCAGAGGTTTTTGACAAGTTGTCTATGCCATTAATCAAAGTAGTAAAACACATAAAATTGGAAATTTATGTTAGCGGTGGAATTTGGTGTTTGAAAAATCTCACCGCGTAAGAGTGGCGTTCCACAGGGAAGTACTTTAGGCCCTGTCCTATTTTGTACATTTATTAATGATTTACCGATGAATATTAGTAACTTTCATTTGAAAATGTCTGCTTATAATTTGAAAATGAACCGTGTTGGTGAAGGCGCTTTAGAGCCATTAGTACAGAATATTTCATATATTTATCTACTTAGGGTTTATCAGTACAAGTAATTGTATATTTATTAATGCTCCCATTATACTGTTTAGCATAATAAAAGCGTTAATTGAAACAATATGATTATTTGTACTTGACATGGTTTTGATATTCCATTCAGCCTTTGATACAAGGTTAAGGCTGAAAAAGACACACATGCGGTAGCAAAAGTTACAAATTTCCGTCTCCACCCTCGTAACCACCGCTTCAGTAAACCCAATATTCGACAGGATATTTCAAAGATTTAAATATTGTTAACAAAATTTAGGACTACAATGAAAAAAAAAGAAAAAACATAACACGCTGATGTTTGACTGAGGAACCCAAGATCTCACAAAAAAGGTTCCCTGGGTTATATGCCAGCCAACGTTTGAAGTTGCCTCCACTTAAACTTCGTAGAAGCAAAACTGGTCTAAGCAATACATTCCGAATAGTAAGAAATGTATAATGTGGATCCTAATGGTTTTTGATTCGTTTTTTAGATTAGTGGATTTTGTTTCCTGGGTTATTCATAAACCAACGTTTGAAATATTTAAAGTTGCCTCCACTTGAGACTCGGAGAAGGAACTGGTCTTATCAACACATTCTTAAAAGTGAAATTCTTGTGCAAAGTAGATCCAAACATGTTCTTTTTTCAGTTTAGTCATTACTCTTCAATCTGACAGCATCAAAATAAAACTTATCGAATAAAAAAATTGGTTCACGTTCTTTTATTAATCGGGTATGTCAAAACTAAAACTTGCTTCTCTCGATTTTTGTTGATGATGTTAGGAATATATTGTCTAAGAGCAGATTAATATATCCGTACATCCAGTATTAAGTCGTGTGTTTTGCATAATCTTCTCCTGCAACTGTGTTTACTGCAGTTTATTTTTCATAAACAAACCCCAAATAATCAAATATGTGGAGGGTTCCACCATAATAAAGGGGGGGATTGCTAATTATTTAAAAATCCTCTGGTATGTGCAGGTATGGGTTATATAGTTCTGAATCACGTGCTTCCAGCTTAGTTTAAAAAAGACCTTTTTTATCTAAAAATTCTGCAATTTTTTAGAGAACATTTTTAGAAAGCCTTTTCAAAATTAAATTTGACAGAGGGAAGGAACAGAGGTCATAAGTCCCGTTGCACATACTGCCCAGAATTATATCGACGAATCAAGCTTTTGCTCTTTCCCCAAAAAATAAGTTTGAAGTTTTGTAAAACTAACCGTGGAAATATTGATGCATTAGGATATCTTTTGTTTTCAGAAAGCCTTAAGAAAGGTATTGCCTTCGAGTTCATAATTTTCAATTAGCATAACAGCGAAAAACAATTTTTCCGGAAAAATTTGGGTTCCAAATTTTTTCTATTAATTAAGAAAAAAAAAAAAAAAAAAAATCAGCTGCAAGCCAGTAGGACAGATTTACGAGTTCATGGCAATCCAAATGAACAAAAATCAAGAGAATAAGTTCTCTTTCATACAAATAAGTTTCTAGAAAGCTTTTTTGATAACAACGAAAATGAAACGTCAAGACAGAAAGATCGAAAGTCTTGTCATGTCATGGCCGTACAATGAAGAGTGCCTTTAACTACTGAGGGCATTTGAGCTTTTGAGTGGGGGCTACAGGGTTCGGCTGTTTTCTCCATGATTGGTCTTTTTGAAATCCCCCCTCTAAATGAACTAATACGTACGTGTCCGCGTTACAGTGATTTTCTGTGCTCGTAATGTCCAGATAAGGCACTATTTTATTGTAATGTAAAGGAAGCCAGAAAATAGATCCCTACTAGCTATTAGGCTACGTGTGTCATTATTTTTAGATTATATGCAACAGTTCTTGCGCTACCTAAGTAAAGAAGGATGATGGCACAATGTTTTTTTTTTTATTATTGGTCTTAGACCAGGACACTTCGTATCGAAGGAGTTGTCGTATAAACTTAGAAAAGGGCTCAATCGATTGGAAATTGAAGTGGCTTGTGGCCTTCTTAATAGTCGAAAGTGATTGGAAGGCAGCTAAAAACCCTCCCACGCCCACCATTTCCCGAAACACTTCCAATAAAAATTTTTAAATAGCCATTATTTTAGCGTAGTTGATTTGATTTCCAGATAGAAAATGTGTTTTTGAGGAGGACACTCCCCCACAGCCTTCAGGGAAAGGGCTATAAGTTTCGCCCTGAGGACATATAAGGTTTTATAACTTAAAAACCTTGCCCTGAGGGATGTGGGTGAGTGTCCTCCTCACAAACATATTTTCTATCTGGAAATCAACTACGCTGAACAAAAGGACTATCTCACAATTTAGAGTGGATTTGTTTGGGGGAATGATGGGCGTGGGTGGGGGGTTAGTTGCCCTCCACTTTTGACTATGAAAAAGGGCACTAGACCTTTGAATTTCCAATCGAATGAGCCTATTTTGACGTATCTACGACAAAGCCTTCTATAAAAACCTTACATGCCCCCAGGGCATAACTTAAAACCCTTGCCCTGTTGGTTTTGGGCGAGTTTCCTCCTCAAAAACACATTTCTTATCTGGAAATCAACTACGCTGAACAAAATTACTATCTCAAAATTTCGATTGGATGTGTTTGGGGGAATGATTGGCGTGATGGGGGAGGGCTAGTTTGGACGTGAGGCTTGCATCTGCATGCTTGAATATTTCCTGGTTAAGCACAGTTAACTCCGATTTAAGCTTTTCAAATCGCTGAAAGTCCATATAAATAATTAATACAGATTAAAACCAATATCGATTTTGCATCTGCATGCTCGGCTTTTTCCTGTTTAAGTGCATTTAACTCCGATTTAAGCTAAATCTTATTTATCTGTGGATATTTTATTAAATTTTATTTATCGATCACGAATTTCATTTGAACATTCATGTTCTATTCATCCTGAAATATATATACGTGAGAAAAAAGTCGGATCCATTCAAGAAAGACTTCAATTTGATTAAATAGATTTTTTTTATTGCTAACCATCAGGTGTGGAACTGCAAAACAAAAGAAAGAAATATTTGGAATTAAACACAACAATGAATGTTTGTAATCTGCAGTCATAGTTTACCACAGAGAAAAAAGGGAGAAAAGTGTAATGAATCAGCTGCAATTGAAACTAAAATTGTTATGCGTCCTTCCAGATTTTTAAACATAGTACAGGCTTTTGTGAAACTAATATCAATATAATTAACTCTGAGAAGTATATCCATCTGCACCAACAGCATTACTAATTACCATATTTAAATATCTGTACTGGTATATATATATATATATATATATATATATATATATATATATATATATATATATATATATATATATATATATATATATATATATATATATATATATATATATATATATATATATATATATATATATATATATATATATAGATATATATAGATATATATAAGCAGTTTAGTTGCATTTTGCATAATGTGAAAAGATAAAAGTGACAGGTTTGACACAAACCTCTGTCATATCAAAGTCATCGTCTTAGTCAAAGTCATCCAGCTTCTCTTGTAGCTCTTGTTCAGCATGCTGACGACCCTTAATTTCCAATTTCTCAGCGTGTTCAATTTCTCGGACTTTCTGAGACGCATCTGTATCTCGTTGACTAACATCAGAGGGCTATGAAAAATAGAGTTGTTTTAGAGGTAATGTTGCTATTACGAAAAAAGTTATCAGAAACAAAGATTATAAACAAACCTTATTTCTTTCATCTTTGGGCCGGTTTAAGATAATTGCTCTTAAGCTGTTACAAGAATTAAGAAAAAAAGCAGTCATTGATTTATTGGAATAATCTGAAAGCTGATGTGTTGTGACAGTCAGTGGCTGTGTTAAAACGTTTTAAATGAGCTACTGAAAAGTCTTTACGTACTTTAAATTCAAAGAACTGACTAGAGGTTATTAAACAAGCAGGAAATAGATCCAAAAATGTGACTTGATTTGAAGTAATCGACGTCTAGCTACATTAGTTATGCGCAAGCCATTTTTGAAAAAATCGCAGCACCTAACCACCTGAGATCAGAACTACGCTAGTTTATGAGCTTTTTTTAGTGGGAAGGTCATTACTAAAGAGCAGTACATCCAATTCAACGATTTTTAAATCGGATTACAGGAGGAGAAAAATTTAAAAGCAGATCTTTTAATATAAGTTTGATAGCACCAAGAATATAAAAAAACCGTCCCCTGAACCCATCTTGCGTGTGGTCAAACCTGAATTTTTTCAGTTATTTTTACTTTTGGCTGTTCTAATTTATGAAGCCTTTAGAGTAATATTACCTTTTTGTCAGTGTTGCTATGTTGAATTGTGAAAATAAATAACCAAAACTAATTATTTATATTTGATAATACCTTTTATCCGAAAAAGCATTAACAATCTGTTGATTTTGAAATACAACTACAACTTCAAAGGAAAGCTATATTTTTCTATGCTATTGATGGCTAATGCTGGCTATGCTAATGTTTTAGCTCAATTCTTGCCGATTTTTCACGCCCTTTTCTTTTTTTTAAGCTTGGCACCCGCTAGTACGAAAAATTTAATATCTGCACATGGAGGCACTTTTCATAGAAAATTGATTTCCCAATTTTTCCCAAGACCTATGTGGTTGTCTAAATTTCCACTTAATCCATTTCAACAATGAGATTTTATTTTCACTGGTCTTGGTGTTTTAACAGATTCCAATGCAACGGGGGATTGAACAGAGAAATGAACCATAACTCAAGTTTAAAGCCAGTACAAAATGGCTTATGGCTTATATTTCAACAAAAATAAAGCCATGAATCTAGTGTATTTTAGTACAAGAATAGACTCAAAATCTACTAAATGTCAAAATTTGTGCATTATCTGAGATTAACGGGTACATGTATGTGCTATTTTTAGCGTTTCAAACCAAATATGATAAAATATTAAAAGAGAGCTTATTTGGACCAAAACTTAAGTTTTGAAAGCTCTTGAAGATTAGAAAAAAAAAAATTAATCAATGCAAAGTGCCAATTTCTACCATTTGTAGTGTGACAAACTTTTGAAACATTACAAAGTTATTGAAACTATGATAGACAAGAGTTACATCTAGAAACACTGTAGGTTTCAATATAAGAACAATTACTTTTTGTCTAAACTAAAAAAAAATTATTCTCTCGTTCATGAAGAATTGGCCAGCTGAAAGATATTTTGGATATAATTTTCATGGTTTGGTAGCCAGAATGTGAAAATTATGTACCCTCTCAGGTGATGATATGCCAGAGTGGGTAATTTCCACCTCTCAAGTCGTGAAAGCAAAGGATATTGCAGAGACCTTTGATGTATTTTATTGAGCACCTCTGAACTGGTCAGATTTGTTGATTGGGTACGCAAAGCACATACGAAACTCTAGCTTATATCGAATAAATAATTTGGAAAGCTTGGTAAAAACTGAGGAAAAACGACTACTGAAGGTTCCCTTAACTATACCGAGAGTTTGACTGGCCTTCGCCACAGCAGCCTGAGCATGGAGGCTAAATTCCAGCTCTTCAGAAACTAATTAACCCTGTTCTCGTTCGGCATGGCTACTGACAATAGGCTGCTTTGTTCCATCTTTAGACTCCATTGAGTATTGATATCTTGGGTTAATTTTTCAAGTGGATTGTTTTGTATCTCTAGACGTTGAACCCCAGTTTCCAAATCTGTGCCAAATAACTAAATGAGTCCATATCTGCTTGTATGGTTTCCACCTTATCAAGACTTTTGACAGAACAAGCTACCTTTGAATCGTCTACATCTACATAAAGACTTATTTTATTTATAATGTTTTGAGCGACATCATTAATGAACATACTCAAAAGAAACGGGCCCTGGATTGAAAAAAAGGATGCCTCCGAATGTTTATCCAAACCAGAAGATGATTTTCCCCCGTATTTTATTTATTTTTTCTTGGGGGGGGGGGAGGGGGGGGGTAGCTGATAATTTATCAAAGGGTGAGCGAAAGGGAAACTGTTCAAACAACATTTAGGTATCCAGATACTGAGTGGAAAGAAGCAAATAAAACGCCATGCAACCAATATTCTTTTTCATGAAGCAGGGATTCAGAGTGACTCATGGTTACTTCTCTGAATAAAATCGTAGTTTCACCGGATGAGATCTAGCGGAGTTTAAGACAAGGATAAGCTTTGAATACAATGGCGTAAATAGCTAAAAAAGTAACTGTTTGATGTTCAACACAGATCCACATATAGAGTTTAGCTATTCAACCGTAAATATCCTCGGCTGTTTTTCTTTCTGGAAAATTAAGGAATTAAAAACCCTGGTACATGTCCATATTGGCAATTCTTGCGATCTTTCACGTATTTTTATCGACTGAAACATTAAGAAATTTAATTTTGCTTACCACGTAAGTACTTCTAATCAATCCTACCGTTCTGACGTACAACCATGTTTTTTAAAAATTCTCAGTAAGAATCTAAGAAAACCGTATATAGGAAAAGAGTTAAGGGGTCACCTGCTTCTAGAATGTCTTAAGTAACCAGGATTCTTTTCACTCACGCTCATCAGGGTAAAAGATATAAAACAGTCCTATCTCTTGAGCCGTCCTAGTCGAGTGGTTAGCACTCCAGACTTAAAATCCTGAAGTCAGGAGTACGAATACTGGGGTCACTGGTTATTTGGTTTGGAATAGGGGTCAGCCGATGAGACTCTGTAAGCTCAGCCGGAGTCAACCCAGCTCTAAATGGGTACCTGGAGAAATCTGGGGGAAAAACGGGAAGCGTCGGATAATTTGCCCCCAACCACGCATTGTACTCCCGGCCGAAGACATCGAATCAGGGGATCGGTACCTGCGCAATGCAGACCATTCGTCAGCATACGGAAAAGTTAAGCCAAGTTCAGTTATCTCTTGAACACACACTCCTGGAGATCTTACCAGATTCCAGTCAGCTTTAGATTCCAGCTCTAGACTCTTCTGCGTATGAGTGGTAAAAGTTTTACCTTCCATATTTTCTGGTTTGACATGCTCTTTTAAGGACTCTAAAAAAGAGGACAAAGCATTAGATTTTGTTCCTAATATGAATCGGAACATACAAAAAAAATCAATATAACAGATTGAGCATATTTTGACCATATTATGAACAGATCAAACATATTTTTTTTTTTTTTTTACTATTCAGCACACGTGAAAATTACTCCGCTTAGAAGACCAGGGCTGCCATTTCATGAAATGTGAGAGGGAGGAGAAGTGAAGACATAAGGATTGTTCTAACATAAGGATTGTTCTAAAATAAAGATTTTTTCTTAAAAAATAGTCAGGTCTCATGTTTTTAGTCCCAGATTTTAGGAACTTGCAATTATTTGACGAAGGGTAGCTGCAAGTGAGAGTTAGAATAGCCTCTCAAAGAGCTCTAAATTTGATCCGGATTTTACAACGCCTGATAAAAAGAAAACTCTTTGTGAATGAATTTTCGGCCAAATTGTCCCTCTTCTATTGAAGTTACTGCAGTAAAAATGATTGAGATTCTTGATACAGATAATTGTTGGTGAACTTTTCAAGCAAAAGGAAATGGTGTTAAGAGAAATTGTTGGGCGTGGGGTGGGGGGCTAGTTGCCCTCCAATCACTTTTGACTATTAAAAAGGGCACTAGCCCTTTAATTTCCAATTGAATGAGCCTGTTTTGAAGTTTTTATGACAACGACTTCTATAAAAACCTTGTATGCCCCCAGGGCAAGACTTAAAAAACTCGCTCTGAGGGCTCTGGGGGAGAGTATTCCTCAAATAAAACTTCTCAATCTGAGAATCAATTATTCCGAACAATTAGAGCTATCTCAAAATTTTGGTTGTATGTGTTTGGGGCAATGCTGGGCGTAGGGAGAGGGGACTAGTTTCCCTTCAATCATTTTAGACTATTAAAAAGGGCACTATCCCTTTGAATTTCCAATCGAATTAGCCTTTTTTTAATTTTCTATGACAACGCCTTCCATAAAAACCTTATATGCCCCCAGGGCATAACTTTAAACCCTTGCCATGAGGGTTGTGGGGGATTGTCCTCCTCAAAAACATGTTTTCTATCTGAAAATCAACTACGCTGAACAAAATGGTTATCTCAAAATTTTGATTGGATGCGTTTGGGGGAATGATGGGCCTGGGGGGGCTAGTTGCCCTCCAATCACTTTCGATTATTAAAAAGGGCACTATCCCTTTGAATTTCCAATCGAATGAGCCTTTCTTGAAATTTCTACAACAACGCCTTCTATAAAAACCTTATTTGTCCCCAGGGTACATCTTAAAACCCTTGCCCTGAAGGTTCTGGGGGAGGTTCCTCCTCAAAAACATATTTTCTATCTGGAAATCAACTACGCTGAACAAAATGGCTATCTCAAAATTTTGATTGGATGTGTTTGGGGACATGAGGGGCGTGGGGGGGGCTAGGTGCCCTCCAATCACATTCTAATATTAAAAATAGCACTAGCCCTTTAATTTCCAATCGAATGAGCCTGTTTTGAAGTTTCTACGACAACACCTTCTATAAAAAATCTTAGATGCCCCGAGGGCATAACTTAAAACCCTTGCCCTGAGGGTTGTGGGGGAGTATCCAGCTCAAAAATATATTTTTTATCTGGAAATCAACTACGCTGAACAAAATGGCTATTGGAAAATTTTGATTGGATGTGTTTGGGGGAATGATGGGCGTGGGGGGGGGGAGGGGGCTAGTTACACTCCAATTACAATCAATTATTAACAAGGGCACGACGACATTAATTTCCCGTCGCATGAGCCTTTTTTACGGCGTAGACGACAATTCCATCAAGAAAAACATGATACGCCCTATAGGCATAACTTAAACCCTTGCCTTGTGAGGTGTGGGGGAGCGTTCTCCTCAAACGCATATTTTATATCTGGGAATCAACTACGCTGAACAAAATAATAATCTCAAAATTTTGATTGGATGTGTTTGGGGGAATGATGAGCGTGGGGGGGGGGGGCTAATTGTCCTCCAATCATTTTCGACTATTAAAAAGGGCACTAGCTCTTTAATTTCCAATCGAATGAGCCTGTTTTGAAGTTTCTACGACAAGGCCTTCTATAAAAACCATTGCCCTGAGGGTTGTGGGGGAGTATCCTCCTCAAAAATATATTTTCTATCAGGAAATCCACTACGCTGAACAAAATGGCTATCTCAAAATTGTGATTGGATGTATTTCGGGGCATGATGGGCGGGGGGGGGGCTAGTTGCCCTCCAATCATTTTCTACTATTAAAAAGGGCACTAGAACTCTCGATTTTCAATCGAATGAGCCCCCTTTGAAGTTTCTACGACGACCCCTTCCATATGAAGTGCCTCTGGGGAAAAAAAAATAATAAAACATTGGAGCCCTATGGCCTTTACTATAGGCAACGCTACAGCGTGCCTCTGATAAGAAGCTTTTATAAAGTTTAACGTTAAGAGCAGGGGATTGAGGAGGGGGCAGCCCCCCTCATATACGGAATAATTTCAGTTCTTTCTGTGTTATAATATTACTCCTTACTTTCAGTTAAAAAGACTTGTTTTTTATTTATTTACTTTAAAGATCTATCTCACATCATGAGCCGTAATTTGTCATTCCCTCGGTCTTTCCATTCCTGTTCTTTAGTCTCCAGCATATTTCATTGCATCTTTTTCTTGAATTAAGGATTGTCACTTTCCATCTTTCAAGTGACTCAGTTTGATCAACAATCATCCAAATCCTTAACTTTTTAGAAACTTGTGGCACGAGTTTAGATTTTGATTCGGCTTTAAATGTGTTTAATAACTAAACATTTCACTGCGAGACTTCCTTCATAGTATTTATAAATTGTACTGCTGAATTTTTGACCTTGTCTACAGGGTATTGGAATTTGTATTGAAACCGAAAAATCTAAAGCCATACTGGCTAGCCATGACAAAACAAAGAAATGAATGGGAAAATGACAAAACAGGTCTATGGCCAATAAAGGAAAACTAAGAGAACAAAAATCAAACGAACATGTTTGATATGTTGAAACGAACAAAGCGTCTTCAGCATAGAGGAAAAAAAGACTAGAATCTAAAATTAAAATAGTATGAACAAAAAATATATTAATAACTAAGAACAAACTAACTAAAATATATTATATAAAATTACTCACATATACCATTGCCAATTACCTTCGTAAAACCAGAAAAGTAACTGGTTAGTTGGTTTTGAGCTACTTTTCTGGTTTCATGAGGGTAGCTGGCAATTGTATATTTGAGTAATTGTATATTATATATTTTAGTTAGTCTGTTTTTAGTTTTAGATTCTAGTTTGTTTTTTCTTACGCTGAAGACGCCTTGTTTTATAGGATCGAAATATTCGTTTGATTTTTTGTTCTCTTGTAGTACAGTCAATCTAGCGTCAAATAGGACTCGACCGCAAACAAATTGCAACAGAAATGAGTTTTTCACCATCTTGTAGAGAAAAAAACTGTACAACATATCAAAAGTTGAGAAACCCAGCGGGGTGCAAAATAAGTGTTTTTTAGCGTTTTCCGTTTATTTTTTGTTGTTTTAGCGGAAATTTTTCGTTATCCTAGAGCTTAGCATTTACTTCATGGGAGACATGTTTCTGAACTAGTTTTGTGTGCTGAATTCGAATATCACATCATATTCAAGTTATGTCCCACCGTTAGTGTTTCACATTCATCACCAAACAAAAAATTCGTATTTCGTGGCCATATTTCCCTTTTTTCGTCCTGTGGGGCGAATGAAGTCAGGAATAACATCGCCCTATCGACTGAACACTATATTTTTGGAAAGTTTGTATTTGGAAATTTCCACTTGAAGAAACCCATCCTACTGTTCATAGTTCATTCCAACAAGGAATGCACGTCAGACGATCTCATCGCTATTGGGCTGGCTTGTCGACGGATCTAGTTATTGAACAAGAGCTTATGCGCTTGTTGAAAACAGCAGGCGGACTGACTAGGAGTAAGGGCATGACCGAAACCTAGAGTTCGCAGTGGGTTTAAGCACACCCAACATGCTCTGCTGTTAACCTCCTAATGGAAGATCTGACGCAAATTCTCTATGGGACAAGCGAGCATCACAAGGAGAACGCAGGCCCCAGACAAGAACGAGACTTCAAGGATACGCAGGCGATGGTCACGTACTTTGAAAATGGCTCACCATTCGGAGGGGATACCCAGCTTAGAAGCATTGCTACCGGTTTGACTGCATATGAATCTGCAAAAGTTGATTGTGCGAAGGCTGTCGGGCTAAAAATCCTTTATGCTATGACTGTAAAAGTGGCGAAGGATTTTGTCTTCCGAAGAAAGGAACAGGCAGTCCAGATAACAACAAAGCAAACAGCTGGAGGAGACTGCAAGCGACTGGATCCAGCTTTGCTATTCCAACGCTTCATTGCGTTAGCCAACAGGACAAGACTTCCTGAATCAGAGTGCTTCCGGTATGAACTTTGTTCGTATCCCGCTGCTCTGTTTGACAGCTCATTTATGCCGAGAGTGCCGAACAAGGCCGAATTCGCCAAGGCCATTGTACGTGCATGCAAAGTCGAAGAAATTCCATGTGTGCTGAACGACAGGACACACTACGTACTTGACAGTGGATCTCTATTGCACCGAGTCCCATGGATAAAAAATGACACGTATTCGGGTATCATACAGAGCTATTCTCTGTATATTTCGCAGAAGTACCCTGGCACAACTGTTGTTTTCGATGGGTATGATAGTGGACCTTCCATCAAAGATATGGCCAATTCGTATCGTAATCGAACGATTAGTCGTGAGGTTTTCTTCACGAATGACATGCGTCTGAAATTTAAGAAAAAAGAATTTCTCGGGAACATGAAAAACAAGTCAAGATTCATTAGTGCACTTGCAGTTCATCTCCGGCAAAAAGGCTATTTTGTAGTCCAAGCCCCCAGTGATGCAGACGTGCCTATTGTAAAAGCTGCTATCGAATCAGCTAAACAGAAGGTAACTGCCGTTATTGGAGAAGATACGCATCTTCTGGTCCTTCTCTGCTACTACTGTGATGTCTCCACTAACAAGGTGTACTTCGCCCCAGAGCCAAAGAAAAATAAAGAGCCAAGGTGCCGGGATGTTCATGAAATGAGAAAAATATTAGGCCAAGAAGTATGTGGTCTGATCCTCTTTGCTTGTGTATTCCTTGGGGGTGATTCTACATCACGTGTCCACAACATCGGAAAAGGTCTTACCCTGAAAGAAGTGATAGAAGACGAAAGTTATTTCACAGCTATAGAGTTTACTTTCCGGTACACGCCTAGAATGACGACCGTAATCTAGAATTGGACCCTCAAGAGTGGGGCTGGAAGGACCGAAATGGTACATTATACCCTGTGATGACGGACCTACCCCCAGCACCTCCCCAACTTCTTAAGATTGTTAAGTGTTCCTGCCGTTCAAACTGCACCTCTGCTCGGTGCACTTGTGTCAGAAATGGCATGTCTTGCACTCTCGCGTGCAAAACTTGTCAGAGAGCAGAATGTGATAATTCTCCCAAATCAGAAGATCTCATCGACGATCTCGACGACGAAGTTTCAAACTGCACTGCCAGTGATTAATGTCGCAAGTCATTTAAAAAGTTGCCTGCCTTTTACCAATGTGATTTTTGTTACCTGTGATTTTAGTCAGTTTATACATTAAGAGATGATTGATTATTTTGAAGAAACCTTTTGGTGATGAATGTGAAACACTGTCGGTTGAACATATCCTTGATCTGATGTGATATTCGAGTTCATCGCATAAAACTACTCAAGAAATGTGGTCAAACGACTATGTTATAATAGAATCGCGAACTTCGTGAATGGTGATGAATGTGAAACATTTTTGGTTCACCGTTTCTTAAATCTGATGTAATATTCGAGTTCAGGACATAAAACTACATCAGAAATGTGTTTCCCATGAAGTAAACTCTAAGCCTTGAGAAAATCGAAAATTTAGGCTTAAAAACGAAAAACAAAACACAAAACGCTAAAAAACACTAATTTTGCACTCCACTAGGTTTCTCAACTTTTGATGTGTGTCACAGTTTTTTTTTTCTCTACAAGATGTTGTAAAAATCATTTCTGTTGCATTTGTTTGCAGTCAAACCTTATATTGACTGTACTACAAGAGAAGATAAAGAGGAAATATGTGATGACAGTGAATACAATCTAAGCGAATATTTCGGCTATATGTACAACAGCCGTCATCAGCGAAATCCAATATAAAACAATTAAAAGAAAACAAATCGACTCAAAAAATCTCATAAATAAAATAAATTTTAAAACTAAAATCATGAAATAAATTTTGAAACAATCTCAGCTTCCTTGCCTCACCTAGGTTCAGCCAATACTAAACTACCAGAAAGAATTCGAATGTTTAAGATAAAAAATGACATCTTTGGTTAGTCACACCAATCCCTAAGCAATATAAGTCAACTTTTACGTTTTGAAAAGTCCTAACTATTCAAGTAAACTCTCATGTTGTGTTACGGAAAGCTGAAACTTTTCCTAAAATTAAAGACAAATTATATGTCATGGAAATTCATAACTATTCTAAGACGACTTGTATGTCATAACCATGCAAAACTTTTATTTTTTTTTTTAAATATCAATTTTTCCTAATACAACATTAACCCTGATTAAAATGCATAAAAATATTCACGAAACCACCCTGTTTTGAAATAAGGCATAATTGTCCATCTTCTTAACAGGGGCCTTCAATTCAAATATCTAAACATCATGTTTCAAACATAAAACATCAAAATACATGTAGGTATCTATTAACTTTACTAAATTCTAATAATATTTTTTCTTTCTTCCAACAAATGGCACTATTTTTGTCCCTTATCAAAACACATGAAAATATGTATACAATTACCAGGTTGTGAAATATTGCACGATTTATTAAAAAACATGGGACGCAGAATGCTTTCGTAGAATGCTAAGAAAACTTCCATTATGATGCATCAAATATAAAACCTTTTACTATAAATATCCCGTACATGTGTTTGTGTTTGCACTTAAAAATAAACACACAGAAAAAAAAAACTAAAATACTCTAGCTATAATCGTGAAATTTTTGAAGGTTAATCTTTGAACGTTACTTTGCCTCTAATTTAGTATTACTGGACACTGTAAAAAAAAAATCCACTAGAAAATACAATTTTAGAAAACTAGTTGGAATGACTTCATAGGGGCTAAAGGCCTAAGCTGCCGACCATAGTGAGCAAAATAAGTGGAAGGAGCCGACAAATAGGGCATAAAGCAGGCCTTTTTAAGATAAAGAGCCGGAGAATTTGGACTCTTTCATTAGTGTATACATACAAATATAAGTTTTTAATTCAGCGTCCACGTTTGCATAGAAACAATTCCAAGATAGAACAGTGGATTCTCTGAAAAAGCTTCGAAAATGAGCATTTTTTTTTACACTATAAGAGTAAAAAAAAAAAATCAGAAAACTTCTGCGGCTGATAACACATAGTGAGAGAAGTACCAGACCCTCCTTCCCCCCCCCAAAAAAAAATAAAGAAATGAGCTCTAGTCCCCACGGAAGAAAATTTTACGTGACTGCGTGTTATTGAGGCTTCCAAAATGTTGGGAAAATGTTTACTTAGGATACTAGAATGAAATTCCTTACCGATTCTTTTGGTCGTTTCCAAATCTTCAATCCTCTTTTGAAGGTCTAAAACTTTGGATTTCAGATCTGTAATGACTGTGCTTTGAGATTCTTGTGTTGCATCTGGAAGCACCTCAGCTGCAAAATAAGATCAAATCTTTAAGGGCATTTTCACTATTCCGCCATAAAAAAGTAGAAGTTCTTTTATGTGCTTTCCTGTATTCATATAAGTTGTAGCTCAAGTGTATGTCGATCTACAATATGCAACACAATCTTACAGCCGTAGGTTTTCAGGCCAAGAGGAGTCTAATGTGCAAAGAAACAGTTTTGAGGCAAGGCCAAAAATAACTCTGTTTCTCAATCAGCTCGAAACACATTCCCCTAGGTCCCTAGGCAAAGGGGATCCTGATGCAGAACAAAAAAATGGTTTCCTCCCAAAATGGGCCCTACAAAATGGAAAATAGGGCCAACAAACTTTTTACAAAAACAAAATTAGTTTGGAGGCATTGTTCCCCGGAAATGGACCATGAGGAGTCCAATCCACAAGAAAAGATAGACAAGGAAATTGGTTTCAACCAAAAACAGGGGCCCCGAAAAATACCAAAAGTTTTTTGTTAGTTGGGGCAAAGACCCCAAAGCATATAGTTGAGTTAAGAGGTAAGTAGATACGTGGACTTTCGCGCGATCGCAAACCTTCATAGGTTTTATCCAGCGCGAATGTGATGTTTAAGGAATTTATTTGTTTGTGAATGTGGATTAATAAAATTATGAAATTATAACTTATGTTACCGTGAATGTCCAAAATTAGTGAATGTCGACGTTCATCGGTGAAAGTCCGAAATACTTTTTTTCTCCTTGGATTTTGTCAGCGTCGCGGTAACATATAAATGCTTTTTACAAATCATCTTGATAACACCGTCATAAAGTACCATATGGTACCATAAATGCTAGTTTTGATGTCATATTCGGAATGGAAATGTCAGTTAGCATGGGAGGGGTACCGCCATAATGTCCATGGTTTAAAATCTTAAGCCTCTACGGGAAAGTTTAAGGGGAGTGCAAGGTCAAACCTATGTATACATGTAATGTCTGTCCATCAAAATGTGCGTTAATTGGTAATTTTAAAGTCACATCACCAACTTTACCCAAGAAAAAAAAAATAAAGAAATGGCATTCTTATCAATTATACGAGCAGACATATAACGCGGCCACGAAGACGCATCTGCAGGGGTAAATCTAATTTCTAAAAACCTCTTTTTTCAATATCTATCCTTATTTCGTTTATAGCTTTACCATCAAAGAATATTTCGTCTCCTTTATCACTTTTCTGACCAGGAAGCCCAGTTAATCCAGGGTCACCTAAAAACATATAAACTTTCCAGTAAAATTCAAACGATAAAAATATTTAAATTGGCCAAAAGTTTAACTCAGAACCTCATTTCTTCTTGGTTTGATCTAAGGAACACTTTACTCTGACAGATTCAATTCAGTAAAATATCCAGCCCCCCAAGACTCTGAGATCTTTCATAAGATGATTTCTGCTCTTTTTAAGTTTTTGATCAATTCTTGATTTTTCACAGAAATCTTTGCATTTTAATTTAGTAATAATTGATTTTTTTATTAACATGGTTCGGTTATACGTTAAAAGTGGTAATGTTGGCCAAACAGTTTGTTTAGAACAGCTAGTAGGACATATTGGTAGTAATCATGGTGGGATTATTCAAGGTACGAGTAGTCCTGTTAAAAATATTCCAGCTCAGAACAATCACAGTAGGATCAGTCGTATTTGGATGGGTTGGGGTGAGGGTAGTATCCTTAAAAGTAGCAATAGCATGAGCGGTAGAAACAACTGGGTGGAAGCAGTCATTTTGTTATTTGCTAGGGTGAAAATAATAAAAAAAAACATTTCTGGAAATATATAATTATGGTTGATTCATTTGGGATTTCTATGTCGGCCTCTATACCAGAACCATGAATATAATGCATATAATGCTATACCATGAATTTCATTGCTTACCCCGCTTTCTTTACATTCCTCTTGTTTTAATATGATCTATCCCTCAGATAATTTTTGTACAAGCCCCTTCTCCTCTTTTAGCTGCGTTCCTAACTTAACTTCCAACATTATTTTCCTAAAATTTTTCCACCCATCTTCTACATTGTCAAATTTTTAACTCTCCAATTTGGTATTCATCTGTTCCAGGAAAGTTTCTCTCAAAATTTCATCCTGGAGTCTATCAACATCATAACCTCTTGGAGGTAATTACGGATACCAATTTTTCTTCAGTTTCGTTTTTTAAGTGGTTATCACTTAAAACTATTTTTCTTGGGTACTTGCCGAGGCCGCATATACGGGGAGGAGGGGGGGGGATGGTAAAACCTGATTTAAACAACTAGTTTCATACTAATTTCATACTATACACGGAGATAAAAAAGAAAAGGGAATAGGGTTTGACCCCCCCCCCAAGGAATTTTTTTCCAGAATAGTGAAAAGGTAACAAAAGGGCATAAAAAAAATTTATGATGCGTTTTTTAAGGTTTTTGTAGCCCGCCCCCCCCCCCCCCAAAAAAAAACTTATTTCCTCTGGCCAACATTTTTGCGAGTTGAAACGAATGATGGTATTTTCTTTTTATTTCTCCTGTGTTTATCCAGTAATTCATATTTAAACTGTACCTATATTTTGGAAAGAAATGATTCATTATCAGCTGTAGTTCTAAAGAAAATTTCCCATTTGCGCATTTCAAACTGCAATTCACACCCAGAAATAGAAGAATAACACACAAATTGTCGGTAGGTGTACATCAACTGCTAATTGTGGAAAATTAAATAGGGAACATTAAAAATGTACCCAGAATCACGTTTATTCAGCGGTCCTTAGAGTTGAAGTTCATGATCCGAACATTAAAAGGTGCATGGTTTCATGTTTAGTTTCCTAAATACATACCAAAGGGTAATCAATCACAGAACATACTCTTCGGGTTATGAAATATAAGCCCTTAAATTCCACAGCCAAGGTTATTTACATTTACCTTGTCCGCACATGTCTTTTTAGCCTATACGCCTGCTTAACATTTGTATTTATGCTATTATTTTTAAAACAAAATTTTATATAATTATTCATTATTTTATATAATTATATAATTATTCAGATAATTTAATCATTGACTTGAAATGCTAAGGCTGCATTGGAACCTTCCTTGCTCAAGGATTTCAGGATGTAAGTTTCGAGCCAATCTAGAAAAAAAAAACATTCTTGTTTTTTTTTTTTTTTTTTTTTTTTTTTTTTTTTTTGTACATTAGATTACTCTCGGTCCAAGGACTTATGGCTGTAAGTTCCAAACTGAGTAGGGAAAAACTTTTTTCGCCCATATCTCGGCCCCCTACCCTCCCCTCCCACAACAAAATGTGTGCTCCTTAGGACACAGAGAACGGTCACTGAAATTTATGACCAAATCACCCACCAAACATCGAACAAGCCTCCCTTCCCCGTTTTAAAAGCTAAGTTTAAACAATTGACAACTTGCATTATTTACGGTCCTTATCCTAGGGGATGTGGGAGTTGTGTCATCCCCGGAAGTATATTTATTGAGCCTTTCAACTGTTTTGAGCAGACTAGCTCTTTTAAATTTTAATAGGTTGTCTTGGGCGATTCTGGGGGATCGGGTAGAAAAAAGGGTACGGGAAGAGGCTGGTTGCTCTCTAATCCTTCTTACTGTCGAAAAAGAGCATTAGAAATTTCAATTTCCAGTCGCAGGCGTCCCCTTTAAGGTTTTCATGACCCCCTCCCCCCTTTTACACGAAGTGACCAGAGGAGAATGTATCCAAGTTGTCAGTTGTCACGGTCCTGATCTCAGAAGTTCTCGTTTACTAATAATCCAGAAAATTACCAAGAGTATTCGTTCAATTACCAAGAGTTTTGGTAATTTTTTTTTGCAAGCAATTTTTTTTTTATAATTTCAGGCGTGTAAAGGTATTACAGAATAAGGCAGTCCCTTTGATAGGGGGCTTCGATTAATAAAATAACAACATAGCTGCATGTTTTAGGAAATCAAAGATGATTAGACGTGGGACAAGTTCGTGACTACAAGACTGCGGTTTTTACTTACCAGTGTTTGCAAGAAGTGTGTCCATCGGTGTTTTTAGATTTTTTTTCGACAAAATAGTGATTTCCATGATTATTATGCAAGGAATACTAATAATCTGGTGACGGAGTATAGGAGGGGAAGTCGAACTGGATTTTAAATGAAATATCTGGGCCAGGGGGTATGAAATTCCCTCCCAGATAGTGTTAAGGCGGCTGAATACCACCATTTGTCTAAAAAAAATAGTAAAGAATTTTATGTTAGGGGGTGAGGAACCATGATTCAGAGATTAAGAGATCCCCGTTAGCCATGATTAAGAGAACCATGATTCAGAGATCCCCCAATATTAACTTTTAGTTATTATATGTCATGGTTTGTTCTTTACAAAGTTTCAGATATCTGTGGAACCATGATACTGATTGAACTTATAAAACCTCATTTATAAGGAAAGATACCAACCCTCTATGTAATTTCTTGTTATTTACGCCAGTAGATTTTCCTTATCGTTCAAACCAAGGGATGGTAAGTATCCTATATAGAGGTTTCGGCCAAGGCAGTTCATATACAAAAGAAATAAACAATTCAAGAGTACCTGATGGCCCCGGCAATCCAGGTTTTCCATCTGATCATCGACGTCGTTCTGGTCCTTGAACTCCTGGCAGACCTGGAAAACCTTGTTCGCCCTTTGGTCCTGGTAGATCATCAAAACCATTCTCTCCATTGTCTCCCTTCGGTCCAGGAAGTCCTAAAATAATATCTCAAGGTGACAAAAATAGATAAGAAAAAGTCAAAATACTATCACTCAATAACCAAAGGAGTTATATCAAAGCTTCTGACACTAAAAGCTTATCTTATTAAAATGGCAGACAGAGTGTATGCCTGACACCACCTTCTTTGGAGGTGATGCTGGTGGGGCTCTGTGTCCTTATAGACTTTAGTAGAGGGAGAGACTTTGATACCGGATATTATTTCTTCAGATGACATTTCTTTCGTCATGGAATCGAAAAGATGGAAGGAATCCATACATGTCTGACGATTCTATTTTTCCGCAGATGTCAATAATAAATCATTTTATTATTGAAATAAATCAATCATTTATCACAGAAAGCAGGATTTCGGATGTTCTTTTAAATGTCGTTAAACGCAAAACATAGTAATAAATAAGAGGAAAAAACTTACCACCGTCCACCCCTATTTAACCTATCACAAATTGCCCAATGTTTTTTACAAGTTGCCCAAAAAAAACAAGTTTTTTAAACTGAAAGTAAAGAGCGACATAAAATTTAAAACGAATAGAAACTATTCCGTATATGAAATATACATATTCCGTATTTTTTTCTTCTGAGGAGTTGATGTCCCCTGAGTGTTTATTTCAAGGTGTATAGTTGTCTTCTCTGCGCTTTGATTCCCAGGCCTTAGGTATGTTCTTTTTTTTAGTATTGTATGTTATTTGGCTATTGTTCTCTGTTTTGGTTGTTGCGGATAGTCTGTATTTTTTTTATCCCCCTTGTATCCCTTGGAGCCCCTTTTGGAGCCTTTCGAGTGGAATAAAGATATTATATTTCCATTGTGTGTTTTTTGGTGAATAAAATCCCTGAAAGGGGATGTCCCCTCCTCTACGCTTCGCTCTTTATGCTAAAGTTTTTTTTTATTGTTTTAAAAATAGAGTGGTGAGAAACAGTCAAACTTTAACGTAAAGAACGAAGCGTTGAGGTGGGCACATCCCCTTTCATATACGGACTAATTTCTGTGTTTTAATGTCGCTTCTTAATTTCAGTTAAAAAAATTTGTTTTTTTATTTCATTTCTGAACGTTTTTAAATTAATACAGGTTTTGATTTTGGCTCACCGTATATGAATAATTAAAAGGAAATATGCATATTAATTTTACTCTTTTTTTGGCTAAATGGCTTTCTTGAAAGTTGCTTAATTTTATTTACGAACATTTATATTAGTAATAAATATACGTAACTTACGAATTAACTTACGTAAGAGAACCTCTATATTCGTATATTTTTATTACTTATATTAGGGGGGCTCACCCCCCTAGTCAATACCACGCTCTTTACGCTAAAGTTCGAATTTTTTCCCATTATTTAAGAATGACCCCTTAATCACAAAGACCGTTAATTAGAATAAATAGCTCTTATGAAAATACTAAAAAATACTTTGGCGTAAAGAGCGAGGTATTGACTAGGGGGCGAACCCAATAATACACGTAATAGTTTCTGTTCGTTTTAAGTTTTTATGTTGAAAAGCTTTCACTTGAAAACTTGTTGTTGTTTTTTTTATTTAATTTCTGATCATTTTTGTAAATAATGCTGAGAAATCTGGCGCCCTCTTCATAGCAATTCCCTTCCTCCTGATGAAAACTTCCTCCTTGGAAAGATCCTCCCACGTACCCCCCTCAACTACCAGAAATAAAACCCCCCTGAAGATGTCTGAATACTTCCCAATAACCAATACTGTATGTAAAGACTGGGCAAAGCTTATAACTTGCAGCCCAGCTCCCGGGGACTGTGGGGGATTAAGTCATCCTCAAAAACATAGTTATTATATTTTCCGACCATGCTGAATAAAATGGCTATCTCAAAATTTTGATCGGGTGACTTTAGGAAACAATGAGCGTGGGAGGGGGCCTAGTTGCCTTCCATTGTTTCATAAATGCTAGTTTTGATGTCATATTCGGAATGGAAATGTCAGGTAGCATGGGAGGGGTACCGCCATAATGTCCATAGTTTAAAATCTTAAGCCTCTACGGGAAAGTTTAAGGGGAGTGCAAGGTCAAAATCATCAGATGTGGATACCCTAGTATCTTGTATTAGATACCCAAGATACCCTAGTATCTTGTATTAGTATCTACACCCTTTGAATATACCCTGGTATCCTAGTATCTAGTATTTTGTAAATGTCGTATCTTCTCAGATTATTGCCAGAACTGTTAACTAAGCTGTTATCAAAGGGATTCTCAGTAGGACTATGTATGCTCAGTGACAATCTATCCCCCCTGATCTACACTGGCCTAGTTTTGGCCAGTACATGCTAGTTTTGATGTCATATTCGGAATGGAAATGTCAGGTAGCACGGGAGGGGTACCGCCATAATGTCCATAGTTTAAAATCTTAAGCCTCTACGGGAAAGTTTAAGGAGAGTGCAAAGGTCAAAATCATCAGATGTGGATACCCTAGTATCTTGTATCAGATACCCAAGATACCCTAGTATCTTGTATTAGTATCTACACCCTTTGAATATACCCTGGTATCCTAGTATCTAGTATTTTGTAAATGTCGTATCTTCTCAGATTATTGCCAGAACTGTTAACTAAGCTGTTATCAAAGGGATTCTCAGTAGGACTATGTATACTCAGTGACAATCTATCCCCCCTGATCTACACTGGCCCGCTAATCCTCCCTTTGAGAAAAGATTAGCAAGCAATTTAGGCAATTGTCACAGAAGCGTGAAAATCATCAGATGTGGCCTTTAAGCGTGACAGCAACGGTAAGTACGGATACCAATTTTTCTTCAGTTTCGTTTCTTAAGTGGTTATCACTTAAAACTATTTTTCTTGGGTACTTGCCGAGGCCGCATATAAGGGGAGGAGGGGGGTGGTCCTTTAAGCGTGACAGCAACGATAAGTACGGATACCAATTTTTCTTCAGTTTCGTTTTTTAAGTGGTTATCATGCTTTTATTTTTGATATAAGAAAAGCCAGTGCTATTCAGTGGGGAGGGGGAATGGTGTCATTTTCCCGTAGATTTTTTTGTCCCCCTAGATATATTGAAAAATATCTTTTTTTTCTTGGGTACTTGCCGAGGCCGTATATAAGGGGAGGAGGGGGGGGGGTAAAACCTGATTTAAAAAACTAGTTTCATACTATTGACCCCCCCCCCAGGAATTTTTTTCCAGAATAGTGAAAAGGTAACAAAAGGGCATACAAAAACTTTATGATGCGTTGTTTAAGGTTTTTGTAGCCCTCCCCCCCCCTAAAAAAACTTATTTCCTCTGGCCAACATTTTTGCGAGTTGAAACGAATGATGGTATTTTCTTTTTATTTCTCCTGTATTTATCCAGTAATTCATATTTAAACTGTACCTATATTTTGGAAAGAAATGATTCATTGTCAGCTGTAGTTCTAAAGAGAATTTCCCATTTGCGCATTTCAAACTGCAATTCACACCCCGAAATAGAAGAATAACACACAAATTGTCGGTAGGTGTACATCAACTGCTAATTGTGGAAAATTAAATAGGGAACATTAAAAAATGTACCCAGAATCACGTTTATTCAGCGGTCCTTAGAGTTAAAGTTCATGATCCGAACATTAAAAGGTGCATGGTTTCATGTTTAGTTTCCTAAATACATACCAAAGGGTAATCAATCACAGAACATACGCTTCGGATTATGAAATATAAGCCCTTAAATTTCACAGCCAAGGTTATTTACATTTACCTTGTCCTCACATGTCTTTTTAGCCTATACGCTTGCTTAACATTTGTATTTATGCTATTATTTTCAAAACGAAATTTTATATAGAAATTAGATTTGATGTGCATTCATCAATTAAAGTCAATGACCCACATGATCTGTTGTCATACTTTCCTGCATAAGCATCGTTTCAATTTTTTTCTTAAAAAATTACGGAAAAGAGTCAAATGATAATTTAATCATTGAATTCATTTCAAGAAATGACTTCTAAAAAATGCAAAAAAACTACAAATTATATATATATATATATATATATATATATATATATATATATATATATATATATATATATATATATATATATATATATATATATATATATATATATATATATATATATATATATATATATATATATATATATATATATATATATATATATATATATATATATATATATATATATATATATATTATACAAGGACTTCAAATTCATGGAATAGTGTACCGTCAAACTTGATCCATTTAAATACCCTCTAAGTATTGTTCTTGTCCATAATAGACCTTCTCTAAACTTTGACCCTCCTTCTCTTCGCCCATTTTTATCAAAAATTACCAAAAAAGCTAACGTGACAATTTAATCGATGACTGCCCTCACCATAGTAAATCGATTCTAAGACCACGCTATACCTCCCCTTGAGATTTGGATAAAAATAAAAAAAAGATATTAAAATTTTAGTTCGACAGTGCATTATTATTGATGCTAATAAGTGGTTACTGACTTTACTTTTTTTGAGTAGTCAATGTATACTTAAATTTTCTTTTCAAGGAAAAAGTGTCCAGGAGGTCCCTCCAGGATACTGTGGCAGCCTAACCGATATACTCCGACCGATAAAATCTGGCAGCCTAGCCGATATACAAACAATTCAAAATACTAAAATTTCACACTTAACAAGGCAGTCCAGTATGTCTTATCTTGCCTTATATAATTTGTAAGTGTCCGTAACGGTCTTCAGCCAATAGCAAATCTGAGAAGTATGAAATGATGCTATAGACCAGGTAACAGTAAAAAATCCGGTAAAAATCGAAGCAAAGTTGGTCTAAACCTTAATAAGAAGAAGCAGAAAAACATCAAATTTCTATAAAACGCAAAGATAGAGGAAGCTAATAAGTAACTACTTTCAAACCCAATTTTGCATTCTAAAATACCTGGAGCACCTCTTACACCGTCAAAACCTCGTTCCCCTTTCTGACCCTTTGGGCCACGTTTAGGGACTAGCATTGATAATAAGTCCTCTCCTGAAGAGAGAAGTAGATTAGTTATATTTACAATTCGTAGGTTTTGGTAATAAAATTAACGTACAGAGGGGTAAGCTAGTTAATGTAAAAAAATTAGTCGTTTTCATATAGATAAATTATTCAACTATGTCTTTTAATCAAAAGTCAATGGTTATTTGGGACGTTTTAGAGTTGACTTAATACCTGAGGCAATAGAAAAGAATTAACAACACTACAGAATAAATATACAAAAATATCATAGTTAGATTAGCAATACCTAACTAAACGATGTAGCACAATCATTATTTGTATATCCAGCTTTTTTATAAATAGGCTGTTACATTTGGATGATGTTTTTTTTTTAATTACCTCCCCTTTCACTAATGGGCTGCTAAAATATTTCATTTCAACATGTCACATATTCTGACGATCTCTTCTAAACACAACAATTAGAAGAAAAATCATCGCAGCATTAAGCTGCCAGAGTCCAACACAGCAGAGCAGAGCTTTGTGAGTTTCTCGGTTACCTCGAGAGTCACCGCAATAATTCCCATGCAACAGGCAAGTTTTCACTGAAACAGCCAGAGTTAAATCTATTGAAAAGATCACCTCGTTCCAACGATTGTTTACTCTTAAATCCCCTGTTGGTTCGAAGCTTCTCGAATGGTTGAGAGTCATTTTGAAAAACTTAGAATTGCAGGTGAACTCAGCCATTTTTTAGATCTTTTTGTCTATATTAAAAATATAGCTATATTGAATTGCTTTCAGGTGAAGAAAAGAGACTGTGGTATTTGCGATTGAAAAATAAAATGTACAACACCACTTTGCCGTTTTATATCAGCAGTGGACGCAACATGCATGAACAGGATATGTAGATATTGGAACAGAGCTGGCTAAGGTACTTAGGATAATATATAACAACAGGGCCTTGGACGTATCTCTGATCAAAGTTCAATGGTATACCAGCCTTAATCAAGTTTGAATCAATTATTCGAATCAATTTGGAATCATTTTGAAAAACAAAAAATTGAAGTTAAACTCAGCCATATGCTTCAGGATGACCTCCCTGGCTTGGGTGTAGCTAAACTTTATAGATCTTTTTATTTGTATTTTTTACGAATCTATACCAGTAGTTTAATTGTGTAACTTGCATTTATACGAATCTGTCCCTCAAACATAAACAATAAGACACAATTCTTACTTATAAAACTGCTGAGCAAAAAAGAAGAAAAGAATTAAAAAAGGTTATCAAAATTCTAGTCAATCCCCTTCACTCCCATACGAAATAGTAATTTAGATTCACCCTTGACTCTACTGTATTTTTAGCCCTTTACTGTACAAAGTTTCTAAAAGCAGCATGTTTGTTTATTAATAAACTCAATTGGACAGACATTTCATAATTATTGGAACAATCAATAAAACCGACTATAAATAGATATGGCCACGCAATAGCAACAACTCAAAAGAATGGACACATTATCTGAGAGTGATTTAGTACATTTTAAGATAATACAAGTTTACCAGCACGGTTATAAACATTTTAAAATTTGAAGCACCTATTATCGACCCGTTGCAAGAGTATATTATTCCAGCCACAGATCTATTTACCATCAGAATGGTCATTTACAAGAAAAATAAGTAAAGTATGCAATAGATTAAATGTTACAAAAATAAAAATAACAAAGAAAATAATCGGTAAAAATAAAAAGTAACTTGAGCAGCTCGAATATAAATATACCTTAAGCTAACAAAAAATCATCTACATATGAAAATGCCAAGGATTATACCATTACATAACAAGCTTCAATATTACCTATCAAGAAACAACATTAATCAGGTAATAGCATTACTTGTCAAGCTTTTAGAATAAATGAGTTGCATTACTTATTACCTTTAGTACCGACAGGTCCTCGTGGTCCTTCTTTTCCAGGTGGTCCTTGAGGCCCAACTGGTCCTGGAGGACCAGGTAATCTGAAAAAAAAAAGCTAGATTGAGATAAAGAAGCCAGTGATTTGTTTTGAATTCAACTTTGATTTTACCACCTTGAAAATTAAGTTAGGTTGTTAATTTAAGTGCCAACCTCTTGGGGCCTAGTTAGCCAAAGCCAAGTCTAGAGGAAACTACTTATAGTAGCTGATGAGAGCTCCTTTATTCCCTTTACAGGTGACTACCCTCTTAGTTGCCACTAGTGCCCATATTTGCTGTAGGCAAAAGAGGTTTGACACTTTTGCGGATAAGAAAGAAGGGAGACGGAGCTGACGCACTCTGAATAAAAACAATCACAAATAGGGCACAATCACTGTGAACCACAATGGACACGAGACGTAGTATGTACACTGTTAAGCAAAGGAGGTCAGAGACGCAGTATAGGCAGCGTTGACCAAAAAGGGGTCCGAAACAACGCGAGGCCTTTCAATCATACTAATTGTGAAATCCTAACCTGAATTTCAATAATGTGTAACATGCCTACTGTTCTTCTAACACATATCTGTGAAACCTCTATAATTTTCGAAAAAGTCGCAAATTCCCCAGAAAAGTCAATGGATCTTAATAAAATCATATTATTAGATCTAGTATACCAGAGAACAGTACTGTAGAGGTTTCAAGCTCTTTTTGACACAAATGTGAAATTCTGTATTTTTCGCAAGAAGGAAGATCACTGATGCTTCTTTAATTTATTTCTTCTTTTTCCCCCAGGGGTGATCTTGTCTAATCAATGATACTAAAAGATCTAGTGAGGGCTCATTCATACAGATATTATATGTTCTAAGCCCCTTTTTAACAGACCAATAAGGTAGAAGGGTAACTAGCTCCCTCCCACACCCATTTTTTCAAAATACTTCCGATCAAAACTTTGAGATAGCCATTTTGTTCAGTATAGTTAAAAGGTCCAATAGCTATGCCCCTGGGCTCTGGGAAGGCATGGACCCCGAGTGCCCCTGAGGAAAGAGCTGTAATTTATGCAATTTGCCCATTGTATAAATATAGTATTTGTTATTGCGAAATATACAGAAATTTTGCTTAGTGGGGGAGGAGATTTCCCAGGGGAGAATTTTCGGTGAGGAGGAAGGTTTCCGGAGGGAGTTTTTAAACAGGGAAGATATTCCAGATTTATATATATATATATATATATATATATATATATATATATATATATATATATATATATATATATATATATATATATATATATATATATATATATATATATATATATATATATATATATATATATATATATATATATATATATATATATATATATATATATATATTTTATTTACCCTACTTTCTTTTTAGCGACTTAATTTTAAATTTGGAAAAACTTTTCGTCAGGGGGGGGGGTGTTGCACAAAGACGGAGGGGGGCTTTTCTGGCATTATATAAAACCCAACCAAAAAAAAAAAAAAAAAATAAGTTTAATAAAAATCAAGCGGAAACATTGAAACGTAAAACAGAAATAAACTATTCCGTGCATGAGGGATTTCCCCTCCTAAATCCCTCACTTTTCACGCTAAAGTTTAAATTTTTGTCCCAATTCTATAAGAACAACTCCTGAAAAGCAAGGCCGTTTAATTGGAATAAAAAGTGTTTTCAAAGTAATAAAAAACTTTAGCGTAAAGAGAGAGGGATTGAGGAGAGGGCAGTCCCCCTCAAATACGGAGCAAATTCTTTTCATTTGAATTTTAGTGTTGCTGCGTACTTTCCGTATAATAAACTTGATTTTTTATTTAGTTAAAACCTAAGACGATCAGAAATAAAGTCCTGTAACAATTCAAGTTGAAACAAACAGAACTATCAATGAATGTCAATGAATCATCATACTATCAATGAATGAATGAAACCCAAACAAACAGTAATTAAAATAAATAATTACGTCAAACATAAAGACAACAGACACTGCTAAAGATTAATAAATGAGTCCTAAAACAAACAGAAATAAATTGATTAATCAAGTCAAACTTAAAACGAATAGAAATTAATACAATCAGGAGCAGGGGTACAACCCCTACAACTTCTAAAGACGATATTGTCCTTTGTACTTTACTGAAAGCGATTTGTATTTCGAGAAGCGTGTTTGTTATTTGTCATGACATCAATTACAATCAGTAATATCACACGGCTAGCCTAGGTTTACAAATAAGAGTGGTCAAAACAACTTGACTGTAATTTGTCTTTTATTGGAAACTTCATGTATTTTGAATATTGTGTGTTTATTTTTCAAGACATTGTAAATAAAAATAAATAAAATCAATGTAACAATCAAGGCGACTTGAAAAAGCAGATGAAGTATATTGAACGTCTAAAATACAGTAATAATAGTTCCTAGAAGTTCCGGCGTTTTCTGGTTTTTTATTTTATGAAAAGTGCATTTGACTCTATGACCCTTAGAAAATTTTGGAGGGGATAGCCCTACTCTGATATGGGGTAAATTCCGTTCGTTTTAGTATTCATTCATTCATCTACATTGATATCTGTTATCTTTATGCTTGATGTGATTATTTATTTTAATGTCTGTTCTCTCGGGTTTCATATATTTATAAAAAAAGAATGCGGCTCGAATTGAGTTCGAATTATCATCGGGTCTTCGGTTTTAATGTTGTTCTTTACTTTTCTTTGAAAAATTACTTCGGTCAATTTTTTTTTTTTGTAAACTAATAATATTAAACAAAGGTTTAGCATATATATGCTATTGATTTCCCAAGCCACTCTTGACATATTGAGAATACTTATTTTGTTAAGCTTGGTAAAGATAGTATGTTTAGAAATATACTACTTTATCGCGAATAGATTCCAGCCCCATAGAGGCTTAAAATACAAAAAAAATGTATAGGCAAATTTGAGACTTAGTGTGCTTAGCCCTGCCCCAGCCCCCTCATATCAAGTTTAAATTTGAGGTCAAAACGTCCCCCTTTAAAAAACTCCCTAGAAGTTTCGACATGATTTTATGTTATGTTTAAAACAAGCCAAAAAGAACCACAACAAAGGTTCAAAATGATAGCATAGACAACATACATTCATGAACTAGGATTAAATGCTTCACTTTTTACCGCTGACGTGTTTCCGCTTGAAACCCTTTCTACTAATGAAAAGCCATTTGATTTAAATTATTGGATGTGTAGATAAGTCAGAGACAGCGCAGCGCACTAGCACTGCCCGCGGAAAGAGCTATGCGCCTTCAACGTAATATATTAATAATTTTATTTTTGCCCGCTCATACAAAAACAGAGAAAAGCGGAGTTATACTAAAGAAGAAAAGGAAAAAAAAAAACTCCGCATCAAAGAAGAAAATTAAGTAATAACTTCTCCATTCGCACTCGTAAATCAGATGTAGAGGCAAAAATTCGATCATTGTTTCACACGCCTTTTTTCTGCACTTATTTCAGTAGACGGTACGACGTAAATTGGGTTTACCATATTTTGAGATCTTAGAAAGAATGTGTTTCTCTCGTAGAGTGGGTATTGAAACAAAAACTTGAAGTATTTGCTGTATACAGACCGGAATTTTAGTGTGTCGGTTTGCGTGAATCAGAACCCATAGCGGAAATTCAAAAAGCAGGTGAGGGAGAGCAATAACAGCTATTCTGCTCAAACAAACATTAATTTAAACATAACATTAATCTTCTCTAACCAATATTTCAATGTCCCTTTATTTTAACCACTCAATTAAACTAGAAGGTGAGACGTAATGAGCTGATGAAATGAAAATCCCTGAAAGAAGTTTTTAATCAAAGAAAACAAAATAAATTAAATACAGATATTTGCCAATGGATAGAGAAAATACTTTGATGATTTGACGCAAACTTATTAAGAAGCAATGTTTCAATAAGCTTTAACATTTGATTATTTTCATTATTGACGCTGGTAAACATTTCATTATTTACAAGTTATTTTAACCCACTTCATGCCAGTTAATTAATTTCTAGTTTTGTACAGTTTCTCAAATCCAATGACAATTCCAGTAGTACGGTCTTCAAAATGGAACAAATACGTGTAAAACCCCTTAACTGTCAATTATTGCTTGGGAAACAGTTCGTGGTAACAAACTGTAAGTAAAAAGCGACTTGACGCAATAATAACCGTAACTTAAAAAACGGAATTTGAATAACAATAGATGCATAAAAAAATTGCTTCTTATGCTGATTTCAAATGTATGAAATCCATTAAGTTTAATATTGCCCATCAAAAACTACAAACCCGAGAAAATTTGCCTGATTTTTGACAAGGGGGGAACACCCTGAAAAATCGAAGAAACTTTTAATGAAAATTGCACCATCAGATTCAGCGTATCAGAGAACCTTACTACAGAGGTTTTAAGTTACCAACTCCAAACATGTAGAATTGTGTATTTGTTGCCAGAAGAAAGGTCTCGGACGCGTGTTATTTATTTATTATTTGTTTTTCATTTTTCCCAGGGGGTCATCGTATGGAACCAGTGGTCCTGGAAGATTGTAAGTGGGATTGTTACAAAAAAAATAAATTTTGTTTTCCGTTTTTTAAGTGATCAAAAAGATTAGAGGGCAACTAGCCCCCCCCCCTACCCCTGCTTTTACCCCAAAGTCATTCGATCATCGTAACAAGGTGAACTCTCTGAGAAGAGCAAAGAGGGACTATTTTGAAAAGCAATTTACGCAAACCAAAGGTAACTCGAAAGAAACCTGGACGGTCATTGGGTAGATGATATCAAAGAAGAGCAGTGGCGAAGCTCTCTCAATAGAGGCAGATGGGACTACACTTCATGTTCCTCTACAAGTGGCGGAACCAGAATCCTAAGTCCTTCCACGAGTATGAGTCTCAAGATGATACCGGGGATAGATTAGCTTTTGAGTTTGAGTAATTGTTGGAAGCATTAGCTCCAATTTAGCGGGGATAGATGGAATGAACCTCCGAACTTTCAAGCCAGTTTTGGTTTACCTTTTGCCTTGTATTGTTCATATAATAAATGTGTCGCTAGAAACTTGAATCTTTCCTGAAGGTTTCAAGACAGCCAAGGTTATTCCCCTTCACAAAGGTGGCTCAAGATCTGATATCAAGAACTGGAGGCCAATTTCCATCCTTCCCCTTTTCTCGAAAATAACTGAAAAATGTGTTGATCGAAGACTCTACCAGTACTTTACACATCCTGATATCCATAGTGACACTCAGTTTGGCTTCCGCAAAAGTCACTCAACTGCACATGCGGTGCAACACCTATGTGATTTTGTGAATCACTGTCTTGATAGTGGCAAAAGATTTCTCACTGTTTTTATAGATTTTAAAAAGGCATTTGATACGTTTTATGTTAATATTTTATTAAATATATTAAATCTTTGAGGAGTTAAATGTGCTTGTTTGAATTGTTTTTATTCTTTTTAAAGGGGAGGTCAAAAAAGGTTGTAATTGATAGTGTAACTTCTAGTCCATATATTGTGAATTGTGGTGGTCCGCAGGGTTCTGTGCTAGGTCTGCTTTTATATTTTGTTTATGTAAACACTATGAGATTTTACCTTCGTGATTCATGTCTTGCATCTTTTGCAGATGAAAATGCTATATCTTTTCGGGGTGTTTCTGTGGATGAGTTAATAAATAAAGTAAATATGGTGATAAATAATTTAAATTTGTTTACGCCTTTAAGTATGTTGGCGGTTAATGTAAAAAAGACACGTTTCATGGTTTTTAGTCGAATTGGTAAGCCCATAGATCTCGGTGGGCGAATATTATTTTCCGGTAATTCTCTAGAACAGGTTAATTTAATGAAGTGTCTAGGTTTTTACCTAGACTACAATATATCATGGAAACGTCACAGTGATCTTGTGGTATCAAAAGTTGCAAGAGGCCTTGGAATTATGTGTCGACTGAAGCACTTCGTACCAGGCAGGGTGATGTTGCTTGTTTATCATGCGATTATTATCTCCCATATATCGTATGGCTATGTGCTCTGAGCTAGCAATTTTCTTTTTTGGTAAGTTTAGGCGTGTACAGGTATTACAGAATAAGGCAGTCCCTTTGATGGGAGGCTTCGTTAAAGAAACTAATAATAAAGTAGCTTGTTTTAGGAAATTAAAGGTGATGGATGTGGGACAAGTTCGTGACTACCAGGCTGCAGTTTTTACTTACCAGTGTTTGCATGAAGGGTGTCCATCGGTGTTTTTAGATTTTTCTCGACAAAATAATGATTTATTTTTTTACAAATTTTTTTTTGGTAATTTTTTTTTGCAAGCAATTTTTTTTTTTTAATTTTAGGCGTGTACAGGTATTACAGAATAAGGCAGTCCCTTTGATAGGGGGCTTCGATTAAGAAACTAACAATACAGCTGCATGTTTTAGGAAATCAAAGATGATTGGATGTGGGACAAGTTCGTGACTACCAGGCTGCGGTTTTTGCTTACCAGTGTTTGCATGAAGTGTCCATCGGTGTTTTTAGATTTTTTTTCGACAAAATAGTGATTTCCATGATTATTATGCAAGGAATACTAATAATCTGGTGACGGAGTATAGGAGTGGAAGTCGAACTGGATTTTAAATGAAATATCTGGGCCAGGGGGTATGAAATTCCCTCCCAGATAGTGTTAAGGCGGCTGAATACCACCATTTGTCTAAAAAAAATAGTAAAGAATTTTATGTTAGGGGGTGAGGAACCATGATTCAGAGATTAAAGATACATGTTATCATTTATTTCCTTTTGTTATCGTCTACTTTTTTTAATATTATTATTATCTTTTTCTTTTTTTCTTTCTTTTTTTCTGCGTTTTATGTGAATGTTCATTAGTATGTGTTAAAAAAAAGTTTTAAATTTATTTTGAAATTTAAAATTTATTTTTTAAGCAAGTTGAAACCGTTTGTGATAACCTGTTGATCATGTTTAACTAGGTTGTTTTGAAATAAATTAATCTAATCTGATCAAATTTTGAGATAGCTATTTTTTCAGAATAATTTGAAGGTCCAAAAACTATGCCTCTGGGGATGACATGACCCCCACAGCCTTGGGGGAAAGGGTTGTAGGGGTATGAAATTTTCCCGTTGTTTACATATAGTATTTGTTATGGGAAATATACAGACAATTTTCAGGAATTTGTTTTGCGGTGGAGTGGATAATATTTCCATGAAAATTTTCCACTTATAGGGATTATAAAAAGATAAGAAATTAAACAAAAAAGAAGTCTTTTTTTCAAGTGAAAGTAGGCTAGTGAGACTTTTCTAGATGGAATCGTCGGCATGAAATTTTCTAGGGAAAAATTTTCAGTGAGGATAGAATTATCCGGGGGGGGGGATGTTACACGGGAGGAACTTAAAATGGAGGAATTTTTCACTGTGGTATTTTTACTTGTGAAATTCCCAGCCTTAATTAAAAAATTATATAAAATGAAATAGAAAAAACAACCTTTTTCAACTGAAAATAAGGAGCAACATTAAAACTTAAAACGAGCAGAAGTGACTCCGTATATGACGGGAGCTAACCCCTCCTCAATACTTCGCTCTTTACGCTAAAGTTTGACTTTTCATCATAATTCTTTAAGGATGACTCCTGAAACACTCTAATTAAATAAGTAGAAACACTCTAATTAAATCCATTCTAATTAAAATAAGAAGCTTTTTTAAAGGACAAAAAAACTTCAGTGTGAAGAGCAAGGGATCGAGGAGAAGGCAGCTCCCCCTCATATAAAACCTTGTTTTTTATATTTAATAAACAGATAGGATCTAAACTCAAATCCGATGTAAAAATAACTTTTGATTCCACAATTTTATTCAATGATATCAAATTGCGGAATGATAGTGGGGTCTATTGTTTAGTAGGTAAACAATTATTATTTATTTATATCAATTATTCAAATTTATAAGAAGTATTATTATTAACCAAAAATTATCTATATCAAATCTTTGAAATATAATTTTTAATACTTTTCAATAAAATCCAACGTTTTCAATAAAAATTTATTACTTGAGCTACTTTTTCAGAGAAGCAATGTTGAAAATTAGTCCTTAATGAATACTAAGACATAGTTTCAGCTTCCTAAGATACTCAAAATTTTGCCTTCGAGCTCAATAATTTAGCGACAATACAGACCTCATATTACAAAAAAAAAAAAGAATTAAAAAGTGATCAACAAAAATTATAAAAAAAAAATAAAAAGCGTAAATAAACATGGAAAAGAATTGACATTAAAAGGGTTGATGTATGTCAGTTTTTCTTCTTCTTTTTTAAATGAGTTCACTCTCGAAAGGATTGATGCTTTAAAAAGATTCGGAAACATCATTTTTAACACGCTAATCATATTTCAAATGTTCATGCTAATCTACATATTATCACACAAGTAACGTGTGTTTAAGGTACACCCAACCATTTAGATGTTGATTTGACAGAACTTTCGTTTGCAAAAACTTCCTTTTTTGACACAAAAGAGGTTTCCAAAATAGTGTATCTGTCAATTAGATAAACAATGCATAACCCCCTTTCATAATTGAATAAATTTGATTTGAGCACCAAAACCTTATATATAAACTTTTAAAATAATTCTCATCTTCTTTTTGATAAAACAAGTAATTATCTGAATGTAACACAGTTACTTCCAAAAATAACACTGGAACTTCCCAGTCTAGGAATTCAAACGATAGACTTTCATTTTTTTTCGGACACCTCTATAGTTTTGCTCTTTTCTCATCTGAAGATCCATCTTGCAACATATGGCTTAGTTTAGCCTTTGCTATAGCCTATTATAATAAGACTAACCCTGGTTTTCCTTGGATGCTGTCCTCGTCGTCAGGAAGACCTGAGCCTTCTATGGTGGCTATGGTGACTCCTTGAAGACCTGGTGGACCAACTGGTCCTCTTTCACCCTGTATACCAGGCAATCTTGGTTGACCAGGTGCTCCATCAACTCCAGGAAGGCCTGGTGGGCCCACTTCATCCCTTGGACCTGGAGGTCCTATAGGGCCATCTAAGACCGGAAACCCTGGAAAATTAATCTGTATGTAAATAATCTTACATAGCAAAAATAGCGATACATTTCTTATTAGCTAATACTGTTGATACTATGACTATTAGGAAATTATCGTAGCTCCCTGAGGGCCTCCTGAGGGCAATACAGTTTTTAGTCCCCTTGTTCCACTCCATTCTATTCATTTTTTATTCTTTGTTCCATCCCTTGGGGTTCCCTATTCCCGCCCCATCCACGTACTTCATACGGCGTACATCCTACGTACACCCATGTACTTCTTCGTTAGACACCACCTGAGTTGCAGAAGGCCCAATTAATCTATCATTCTTACAAAACAAAATATGACATCATAGCCCTTGACAGTGTTATCGAACCACCTTTTTTTATTCTGCTAATAAGCTTTAAAAACTATTCTAATCTTAAACAATTATTCTTGTTTTTCTCAGCTTTTTGAAGTACCCACGTTTGAAAGCCATATTCGACCGTAAACAGCATGGCATAGTGGCGGATCCAGGAGAGGGGCAAGGGGGCGCGCGTCCCCCTAACGTAGTCTAAAGTAGTATAATTTACTTGATTAACGGAAGTTTGCGTTAAATAAACTTGCTCCTAACGCAAGTTTATCACATCAGCTTATTTTCCCCTCCCCTAAGAAATCCGCCCCTGGCATGACATGGCTTCTACTGTACTCATCTTAGTTCTGTAGCTTGTCTTTCTATTCTTTAACATTGTTTCAACTACAATAAACATCTTGCGTCTTGATTATTCTACTTTTCACATTTTCACTTCATCTACATTGTTTACAAATTTGCTACCTAGGCAATCGAAGCTATCGATTTCTACGGCACCAAACATGACTTTCAACTAAAGTGGCACATTCCATCAAAAGCTGGGGCTAAATTATCCCTCCCCAGCAGTTGGTTTGATTGACCTGATACAGAAATTTGAAGGAATCGCCCATAAAAAAGTACCCTTTAAAACTTTATGAACCTTTCTCCCACAGTGAGATCCGTAACTTTCATTCATAAGAGTTGATGCGAGCCCTGCAATGGTATACACAAATGAGTAAGGTCTCAAACTACTCAACTTTTCCAATAAAGGTTTCTAAACGTCGCTCTTAAACTTACTGGTCATTTCCAAAAGTGCCAAAATGGCACTTTGTTGTGGCACTATCTCTTTTGTTACTTAAAAATACCAACAGAAAATAAATTACCCGAATGAACTCGCTTCCAATATTCATTTCAGTCTAATACTTGATTCCGATCAAAAGACAATGAATTAGTACGACTACTTTTAATGACTCACGGAATTAACAAGCTGTTTGAGGATAGCAGAGTTGCGCACACTTCTCCTCCCCCCAAATCTATTCAAAGCTTCACTTTTTGCCCCTCTCATCAAGTTCGAATTTCCATTAAATCGTTCCTTATGACCTTTTCTCCACCAATTCAGAGACGACCTGCCTTTTGTTTAGTCGCAGATGGATAGTTGAAAAGCACAATCTTTACCAATGTGTCACCCTTAATACGTAAAACGTATTCTAGCCATCTTAACCTTTATTTTATTATAGCCCTAGAAAGAGGAATCAAGCCAAATTTTTTGTATCGCTTGTTGTTTGTCATAAGGTCGGTCAAATGGCACAGTATAAATATATTAACAGTAGAGAAAGGTCCTACATTCCCCATTAAACATTTTCGACGCACATCAATCTAGACTTCTCTTCATGACTCCCGCCTTTCACGCACGCACAATGACAAATATTTAGTGCATTACAATGGGATATGGGAGATCTACTGCTCTGAGGCAGACGAATTTTTCATTCCTGAGCGATCTATGACATTTCTGAAGAAACTTTTCGCTATTGTTATATATTTACACTGTGGTCAAATTGGCACTAAAAATTATCCTTAGACAATTCCGCTGGAAAAAATTTAACATTAACAAATCTACATCTTCCTTTCGAAGTACTGACGTTTCAGAACAATACTTAAGCGCTTTCATTACCGTAGCTTAACACAGATTTGGTCAAGGAGCAGCTGTGTTGGCCTCCGGTGGCTTGGTGCTGCAGTGAGTTGTTAGTAGTAGTAGTAACACTGTAGACTATAGCCTCTTGTTTTTACAGACATGAAAAACATTTGATAGCGCGTCTAGAGACTCTGAGCCGTGCCGTCACAGCCTAGTTCAGTTGCTACTTGCTACTCGGCCTTCAATCAGGTTTTTCCATAGGTATACCCTGATGTCAGTGTTTCCACTTCAAATTTTTTCAAATCCCTAGTAGACTCGTGGAAAATCCCTAGAAATCCCTATTTTCAATACCAAAATCCCTAAAGGTTTCCCCGTTTTCTGATTTCTCCAAGTCACAAGCCTTTTTATGCTGACTTTTAATAGCATTTGTTCAAGACGACTTATTTTGCAACTCAAGACCTTTTACTGGTACCAAAATATCTTCTTTTTTATATCTTCATTTAAAATCATGCTTTGTATTTATCGACTAGTTAAGTTCGGTTATGATTTATAGATTCCAGTGCCAGATCTCAGATTCTGGACCATATGAATATATTTTTTGTCCGTTATTTTTTCCTTCTCTATTGTTTTTTCTTTTTTTTGCAGCCCCCTCGTTTTTATTTGAATTGTAACGTAGGATTGGCATGAATGGTTTCCAACCGGTCGCTTTTGTAAAAAATATTTTTTTTTGGACTTTTTTGATATTGAATTGTCTTAGTTGTCTAAAAAAATGTCTGAAAAAAAGAAAAATTTATCTGCCGAGGGATCTGTCAAAAGGTGACTGAAATTATAATATTTAAGGATAGAAAATTGCTTAGAATGTGCTTTGAGTAATACAAAAAAGGTAAAATATGAATCAATACTTAGGCATTTCTCACATTCGTGTAGTAAGATGCAGCAAGGCAAAATAGACTAAGTAAGAGAAATAGATTTCAATTCTGTTTTTAAAAATTTCAATTTCAAAACAGATTTCAATCCTGTTTTCTGCTGCGCGTGACCAATCAGAGAGCTTAATTGGTTGCTTCAGTAGGTCAGTGGATATGGTGGTAAAAAAATATTTTCAACATTGATGAGAATTTGTCTCATCCACTCCTGTTCCATTTGTTTCCATCCTATGAGACTTTCCCATACTTTCAAATAAAGGGTGGGAGGAAATCAGGCCTTAGTGATTGAGCTGATACAGGGTCAACCATTTCTGCATATTTGTAAATGTGCAGAGATTCAATGGAAAAAGATTGTGCAGCTCTGCGCCATGAAATTCAACTGCGTCATGGGGCATATCTGGATCTGATTCTAGTGTCAAGAGAGAGACCTGCCCATTCGGACCTAAATAAATACTATCGAGAGGAAGGTAAACACTTCGGTCATTCACATTAAGTTGAAATGCATTTGTTGATACATAGTCCTTCTTCATGAAGCTCATAGACAGTTCCTTGATAAGAGATTCAGTCACTAGTTTCAAGCGATAAAACAGTGGTTTTTCAGCTTGAAAAAGTACATTAGATTCAGTAACCAATCCCAATGCAAAGGCAACAAATTCAGACATGCACTTCATGACTGGGTTGTATACAAGCGTTGGCCACAGGTGACTTTGTACTGCGGTGAGTTGTTAGGAGTAGTAATAGTAACAGTTTTAGCGTAAAGAGCAAGGTATTGAGGAGGGGGAACCCTTCATATACGGAATAAATCTATGAATATTAATACACAAATTTTGTTTTAATTCTCATGTACGGTGAGCCAAAGTCGGACCTGCATTAGCTAAAAAAACGTTCAGAAATTAAATTAGTTTTTTTTTAATTGAAAGTAAGGAGCGACATTGAAACTTAAAACAAAAAGGAATTATTGTTTTAATTGTTTTGAATAGTAGATTTGCGACAGAGTCAAACTTTAGGATAATGAGTGAGGAATTGAGGAGGGGACAACCCTTTTTATATACGGAATAATTTCTGTTCGTTTTAAGTTTTAATGTCGCTCCTTACTTTCAGTTAAAAACAGCTTTTTTGTATTTAATTGCAGATAAGAGCTTGAAACCTCTATAGAATAGGAAGTTATTCACGCTCATTAGGCATTTCAATAACAAACAAGATAATTTGGAGAATTATTGGAGTATCGATTAGATATTAAAAGTAAAAACTAAAACCATTAAACAACTCCTAGAGGAGATACCCCAACCATTAAACAATTCCTAGAGGAGATACCCCACCCCCTTCAGGGGAGTAAGTCCAGCATTTTATTGGGGACAAGAGGGGTCCATATCCGGATATTCAAGGGGCATGGACTATATAATAGTTATTTTCTCCAAATTATTGGGAAGGGGGCAGCTGCCCCCATCCCGATACGACACCCCTGCCCCCTTACTCCCTACCGACTTCAATCATCAAACTATAATCGATTAACCTATCTAGTTATATTGCAAATTTTATTATTGAAAGCACCAAGCCGTATTTTCTTTTTCAATAATTTCTTTTTCGTTTCAGAAAATTATATTTAATGCCTACCTACCTTCTTTTTTTCCAATGACTCCACTGAAATCTTTTTTGGAACTGATAGATATTAGAGAGTGAAAAACCTTAAATATGAAGAAAAAATTTTGACCTGAGCAAATGTTAGGAAATAAGAAGTATAGAACATATTTGCAATTTTACGATTTAGTAGGTTTTCCTATCATTTTGATGACAACGCTCTGGAGTCTTTCTATTTCTGATATGGTGCGAAATTAGAAGTTTTAAAGGCGGTATATTTGCATAAATGTTAATTTGGAACGTATTGGGAGGTGTAATGGACCTCTATTTTCCTTTTTTTATTAGTTAGCCTCCTGTATGACTTATTTGATTGAATAATGAATCTATGCCTTATATCTTGAAAAGTCACTAGATTTAAGAAAAACCTTAGAAATTCCTTTAAAAATCCAGAATACTTGGAAAAATCCCTAAAAATCCCCAAATCCCTAAATGAAAAAAATTGCCCCTAACAGACGTCAAAAATCCCCATTATAGGGGGGAAATCCCTAGAATGGAAACACTGCCTGATGTGTACATCAGTATCGCGCATGCGAGAAGGCGGATTATGAGTCTTGTGTGGTTCTAAATCTGTTTCACACTTTTTCAACGTAGAGTATAGCCTTTGTCGATACTCTATATTCTGTTTACTATGAAGTAGTAATAACATCAAAAATAAGAGTTTATTACAGAACCCTTTATTTTTAAAGGTGGTGTATATTCCAAACAATCTTAAATAATCTGCTGCTATTTGACAGTTATATTTTTTTTAATAATTACGACTCTATTTTTAATCTGGATTAATTCAGTTATTGCTGTAATCGTTGCAAGGTCACTAAGTGATATAAGTGAACTGTAATAAGTCGGTGGTTTGGGCCTCTTAAAACCACATTGCATCCCAGCTCAAGATAAATTCACAAATTTAACGTCTATTGGCGATCCTGCACTGTTTCCAACATATAACAATAATCATATAACACCATCATATAATCATATGATATCATAAATAAAATCATACAATTATCATATAATTTTGTTGGTATTCCTTCAGGAGAAAATTACAATATTAGTATTTTTAAGCCATTTATCGAACTGTTATATTTTCTTCTTTCATATACTCTTTTAGAAATTTGGGACCTGAGAGTTGAACGGTCTTAGTATTCGAAAACTCATTCTGGGAAAAACACAATTAAACAATTTGGACGCTCCACAGTTCAGTTAACAAAATTGTAAACAACCTAATTTTTCTTCGGCAGGTAATGATGGTGAGAAGAAATAAGCAGTATAGGATACTTTTACTCATAGTTTAATTTTTGCTTCCAGGGAAAGTATTGACGGGGTCAATTTGGAGAAACACCGAATTTTCGTTGCTAAGCTACAGAGAGTTTCACAGAGTCCATACACATACCATTTGAAAGAGCAGAAAAAAATGCGTTAAATGGCCGGAGACCTTTTCGACTTTTGTGCTCCTCTCCTCTAAATAAATTCCCTCATTTGTGCCTCGTCAGATGTCTGACATAAGAAGGAATACAGGCTCAAACACAGGAATTGGGACGCTGGAAATAAAGGCCGGAGGTAGCTTTAATTTCTAGCTGCTAATTTTCGTTCGGATATACCAATCAATCGTAAAACTAGTAGTGCTAATTCCTATTCCATTGAAGATAGTTTTGATAGCCTCAAATGGCATGTAAATTTTTGCACAAGTATAATGCTAGAACAGCATTAATTAATTCTGTAACTGACAAGCTCTAACATATTTATTCACTATATAACCTGTCAGTTTTCTATGACGGTTAATTTCCACTTAATGCCAATTTCTATAGAATTAATAATTAATAATTCAGAAATTATATTAATTCAACTAACATAGAATTAATAAATCAGAAAACGTTCAGTAAGGTAAGGTCTTCAGGGGGATTGAGAATAAGAGTATGTTTCTCTGGGGGAAGCCCAAGAAATAAGTTTTAAGGCGCAGCATTCAGATTTTGGTAAATTGTAACCGACTTTTATAAAATATTCTTCGGTGTTCTTTTTTGGTGGTATCTTGGAGAAATATAGCCACAGTTATGCATTCTCCTTATGAGACGTTTTTATTTAATTATTTGGCCTATCGATCAAGGCTGTAGCTTGCAAAATAAAAATGCGTTCTTGCAAATCTACAAAATAAAAAAAAATATACAGCTGCAACCAAAATTATGTAATAAAATATTAACTTTTAGTTATTATATGTCATGGTTTGTTCTTTACAAAGTTTCAGATATCTGTGGAACCATGATACTGATTGAACTTATAAAACCTCATTTATAAGGAAAGATACCAACCCTCTATGTAATTTCTTGTTATTTACGCCAGTAGATTTTCCTTATCGTTCAAACCAAGGGATGTTAAGTATCCTATATAGAGGTTTCGGCCAAGGCAGTTCATTTACAAAAGAAATAAACAATTCAAAAGTACCTGATGGCCCCGGCAATCCAGGTTTTCCATCTGATCATCGACGTCGTTCTGGTCCTTGAACTCCTGGCAGACCTGGAAAACCTTGTTCGCCCTTTGGTCCTGGTAGATCATCAAAACCATTCTCTCCATTGTCTCCCTTCGGTCCAGGAAGTCCTAAAATAATATCTCAAGGTGACAAAAATAGATAATAAAAAGTCAAAATACTATCACTCAATAACCAAAGGAGTTATATCAAAGCTTCTGACACTAAAAGCTTATCTTATTAAAATGGCAGACAGAGTGTATGCCTGACACCACCTTCTTTGGAGGTGATGCTGGTGGGGCTCTGTGTCCTTATAGACTTTAGTAGAGGGAGAGACTTTGATACCGGATATTATTTCTTCAGATGACATTTCTTTCGTCATGGAATCGAAAAGATGGAAGGAATCCATACATGTCTGACGATTCTATTTTTTCTCATCAATAATAAATCATTTTATTATTGAAATAAATAAATCATTTTATCACAGAAAGCAGGATTTCAGATGTTCTTTTAAATGTCGTTAAACGCAAAACATAGTAATAAATAAGAGGAAAAAACTTACCACCGTCCACCCCTGTTTAACCTATCACACATTGCCCAATGTTTTTTACAAGTTGCCCAAAAAAACAAGTTTTTTTAAACTGAAAGTAAGGAGCGACATAAAATTTAAAACGAATAGAAACTATTCCGTATATGAAATATACGTATTCCGTATTTTTTTCTTCTGAGGAGTTGATGTCCCCTGAGTGTTTATTTCAAGGTGTATGGTTGTTTTCTTTGTGCTTTGACTCCCAGGCCTCAGGTATGTTCTCTTTTTAATATTGTATGTTATTTGGCTATTGTTCTCTTTTTCTTTGGTTGTTGCGGATAGTCTGTATTTTTTTTATCCCCCTTGTATCCCTTGGAGCCCCTTTTGGAGCCTTTCGAGTGGAATAAAGATATTATATTTCCATTTTGTATTTTTTGGTGAATAAAAACCCTGAAAGGGGATGTCCCCTCCTCTACGCTTCGCTCTTTATGCTAAAGTTTTCTTTTATTGTTTTAAAAATAGAGTGGTGAGAAACAGTCAAACTTTACCGTAAAGAACGAAGAGTTGAGGTGGGCACATCCCCTTTCATATACGGAATAATTTCTGTGTTTTAATGTCGCTTCTTAATTTCAGTTAAAAAAATTTGTTTTTTTTATTTCATTTCTGAACGTTTTTAAATTAACGCAGGTTTTGATTTTGGCTCGACGTATATGAATAATTAAAAGGAAATATGCATATTAATTTTACTCTTTTTTTTGGCTAAATGGCTTTCTTGAAAGTTGCTTAATTTTATTTACGAACTATTAGTAATAAATATACGTAACTTACGAATTAACTTACGTAAGAGAACTTCTATATTCGTATTTTATTATTACTTATATTAGGGGGGCTCACCCCCTGGTCAACACCTCGCTCTTTACGCTATAGTCCGAACTTTTTCCAATTCTTTAAGAATGACCCCTTAATCACAAAGACTGTTAATTAGAATAAATAGCTCTTATGAAAATACTAAAAAATACTTTGGCGTAAAGAGCGAGGTATTGACTATGGGGCGAACCCAATCATATACGTAATAGTTTCTGTTCGTTTTAAGTTTTTATGTTGAAAAGCTTTCACTTGAAAACTTGTTTGTTTTTTTATTTAATTTCTGATCATTTTTGTAAATAATGCTTATAAATCTGGCGCCCTCGTCATAGCAAGTCCCTTCCTCCGGATTAACACTTCCTCCTTGGACAGATCCTCCCCAGTACCCCCCCCCTCAACTACCAGAAATAAAACCCCCCTGAACACGTCTGAATACTTCCCAATAACCAATACTGTATGTAAAGACTGGGCAAAGCTTATAACTTGCAGCCCATCTCCCTGGGACTGTGGGGGATTAAGTCATCCTCAAAAACATAGTTATTATATTGTCCGACCATGCTGAATAAAATGGCTATCTCAAAATTTTGATCGGGTGACTTTAGGAAACAATGAGCGTGGGAGGGGGCCTAGTTGCCTTCCATTGTTTTTGTCACATAAAAAGGGCACTAGAACTTTTAATTTCCGTTTGAATGAGCCCTCCTGTGAGAGGAGGATACTCCCCTACAACCCTCAGGGCAAGGGTACTATTTACTATGTAATCTTGCATTTCAACGAAAGAAATTCAAAATGAACTTTGAAAAATCAAGAGAATGTAACTGTGACAAGGTGCATTTAAACGAAAGAAATTCAAAATGAACTTTGAAAAATCAAGAAAATTTAGCTCTGACAAGGTAAACCATAACAAAACACTACTGAAATATTCCAACTCTCGCATTTCAACGAAAGAAATCTAAAAATTAATTTTGAAAAATCATGAGAATGTAGCTGTGACAAGGTAAACCACGACAAAACACTACTGAAATATTAAAACTCTTGCATTTCAAGGAAAGAAATCCAAAATGAACTTTGAAAAATCAAGAGAATGTTACTGTGACAAGGTAAACCACGACAAAACACTACTGAAATAGTCCAACTCTCGCATTTCACGAAAGAAATTCAAAATGAACTTTGAAAAATCAAGAGAATGTAACTGTGACATAGTAAACCACGACAAAACACAACTGAAAAATTCCAACTCTTGTATTACATGAAAGAAATTCAAAATGAACTTTGAAAAATCAAGACACTGTAACTGTGACAAGGTAAAGCACAGCAAAGCACTACTGAAATATTCCAACTCTTGCATTTCAACAAAATGAATCCAAAATGAACTTTGAAAAATCAAGAGAATGTAACTGTGATAAGGTAAACCACGACAAGACACTTTTGAAATATTCCAACTCTTGCATTTCAAGGAAAGAAATCCAAAATGAACTTAAAAAATATCAAGAGAATTTAACTGTGACAAGGTAAAGCGCAACAAGACACTACTGAAATATTCCAACTCTTGCATTTCAACGAGGGTTATTCAAAGTGAACTTCTAAAAATTAAGAGAATGTAACTGTGACAAGGTAAACCATGACAAAACACTACTGAACTATTCCAACTCTTGCATTTCAACAAAAGAAATTTAAAATGAAGCTTGAAAAATCAAGGGAATGTAACTGTGACAAGGTAAAGCGCAACAAAACATTACTGAAATATTCCAAATCTTGTATTTCAACGAAAGAAATCCAAAATGAACTTTGAAAAATCAAGAGAATGTAACTCTGACAAGGTAAATCACGACAAGACACTGCTGAAATATTCCAACTCTTGCATTTCAACGAAAGAAGTCCAAAATGAACTTTGGAAAATCAAGAGAATGTAAGTTTGACAAGGTAAATTACTACAAAACACTTCTGAAATAATCCAACTCTTACATTTCAATGAAAGAAATTCTAAATGAATTTTAAAAAATCAAGAGAATGTAATTTTGACATGGTATACCATGACAACACACTACTGAAATATTCCAACTCTTGTATTTCAAGGAAAGAAATCCAAAATGAACTTTGAAAAATCAAGAGAATGTAACTGTGAAAAAGTAAAGCGCAACAATACACTATTGAAATATTCCAACTCTTGCATTTCATCGAAAGAAATTCAAAATGAACTTTGAAAAATTAAGAGAATGTAACTGTGACAAGGTAAACCATGACAAAACACTACTGAAATATTCCAACTCTTACATTTCAACGAAAGAAATCCAAGATGAGCTTTGAAAAATCAAGAGAATTTAACAGAGACAAGGTAAAGCACAACATGACACTACTGAAATATTCCAATTGTTGCATTTCAACGAAAGAAATCAAAATGAGCTTTGAAAAATCAAGAGAATGTAACTGTGACAAGTTAGAGCACAACAAGAAACTACTGAAATATTCCAACTCTTGCATTTCAACAAAAGAAATTTAAAAGAACTTTGAAAAATTAAGAGAATGTAACTGTGACAAAGTAAACCACGACGAAACACTACTGAAATAATACAACTCTTACATTTTAATGAAAGAAATTCAAAATGAACTTTGAAAAATCAAGAGAATGTAACTGTGACAAGGTATACAACAAAAAATACTACTGAAATATTCCAACTCTTGCATTTCAAGGAAAGAAATCCAAAATGAACTTTAAAAAATAAAGAGAATGTAACTGTGACAAGGTAAACCTCGACAAAACACCACTGAAATATTCCAACTCTCGGATTTCACGAAAGAAATTCAAAATGAACTTTGAAAAATCTAGAGAATGTAACTTTGACATGTTAAAACAAGACAGAACACTACTGAAATATTCCAACTCTTGCATTTCACGAAAAAAATTCAAAATGAACTTTGAAAAATCAAGAGAATATAACTGTGACAAGGTAAACCACGACAAGACAGTATTGAAATATTCCAACTCTTGATTTTCCACGAAAGAAATTCAAAATGAACTTTGAAAAATCAAGAGAATGTAACTGTGACAAGGTAAACCAAGACAAAACACTACTGAAATAGTTCAATTCTCGCATTTCACGAAAGAAATTCAAAATGAACTTTGAAAAATCAAGAGAATGTAATTATGACATAGTAAACCACAACAAAACACTACTGAAATATTCCAACTCTTGCATTTCACGAAAGAAATTCAAAATGAACTTTGAAAAATCAAGAGACTGTAACTGTGACAAGGTAAAGCACAGCAAAGCACTACTGAAATATTCCAACTCTTGCATTTCAACAAAAGAAATCCAAAATGAACTTTGAAAAATCAAGAGAATGTAGCTGTGACAAGGTAAACTACGACAAGACACTTCTGAAATATTCCAACTCTTGCATTTCAAGGAAAGAAATTCAAAATGAACTTTAAAAAAATCAAGTGAATGTAACACTATGACAAGGTAAAGTGCAACAAGAAACTACTGAAATATTCAAACTCTTGCATTTCAACGAAAGTTATTCAAAATGAACTTCTAATTATTAAGAGAATGTAACTATGACTAGGTAAACCATGACAAAGCACAACAGAACTATTCCAACTCTTTCATTTCAACGAAAGAAATTCAAAATGAACCTTGAAAAAACAAGGGAATGTAACTGTGACGAGGTAAAGCGCAACAAAACATTAATGAAATATTCCAAATCTTGCATTTCAACGAAAGAAATCCAAAATGAACTTTGAAAAATGAAGAGAATGTAACTCTGACAAGGTAAACCACGACAAGACACTGCTGAAATATTCCAAATCTTGCATTTCAACGAAAGAAATTTAAAATGAACTTTGAAAAATCAAGAGAATGTAACTCTGACAAAAAAAGCGCAATAAAACACTACTGAAATATTCCAAATCTTACATTTCAACGAAAGAAATTCAAAATGAACTTTGATAAATTAAGAGAATGTATCTGTGACAAGGTAAACCATGAGGAAACACAACTGAAATATTCCAACTCTTGGATTTCAACGAAAGAAATCCAAAATGAACTTTAAAAAATCAAGAGAATGTAACTGTGACAAGGCAAACCACGATAAGAAACTACTGAAATATTCCAACTCTTGCATTTCGACGACAAAATTCAAAATCAACTTTGAAAAATCAAGAGAATGTAACTGTGACAAGGTAAAGCGCAACAAAGCACTACTGAAATATTCCAAATTCTACATTTCAACGAAAGAAATTCAAAATTAACTTTGATAAATTAAGAGAATGTAACTGTGACAAGGTAAACCATAAGGAAAGACTACTGAAATATTCCAACTCTTGCATTTCAACGAAAAAAATTCACAATGAACTTTGAAAAATCAAGAGAATATAACTCTGAAAAAGTAAACCATAACAAAACACTACTGAAATAGTCCAACTCTCGCATTTCACGAAAGAAATTCAAAATGAACTTTGAAAAACCAAGAGACTGTAACTGTGACAAGGTAAAGCACAGCAAAGCACTACTGAAATATTCCAACTCTTGCAATTCAACGAAAGAAATCCAAAATGAACTTTGAACAATCAAGAGAATGTAACTGTGACATAGTAAACCACGACAAAACACTATTGAAATATTCCAACTCTTGCCTTTCACGAAAGAAATTTAAAATAAACTTTGAAAAATCAAGAGACTGTAACTGTGACAAGGTAAAGCACAGCAAAGCACTACTGAAATATTCCAACTCTTGTATTTCAACGAAATAAATCCAAAATAAACTTTGAAAAATCAAGAGAATGTAACTGTGACAAGGTAAACCACGACAAGACACTTCTGATATATTCCAACTCTTGCATTTAAAGGAAAGAAATACAAAATGAACTTTAAAAAAAAAGAATGTAGCACTGTGACAAGGTAAAGCGCAACAATACACTACTGAAATATTCCAACTCTTGCATATCAAAGAAAGTTATTCAAAATGAACTTCTAAAAATTAAGAGAATGTAACTGTGACAAGGTAAACCACGACAAGACACTGCTGAAATATTCCAACTCTTGCATTTCAACGAAAGAAATTCAAAATGAACCTTAATGAATCGAGGGAAAGTAACTGGGACAAGGTAAAGCCCAACAAAACATTACTGAAATATTACAAATCTTGCATTTCAACGAAAAAAATCCAAAATGAACTTTGAAAAATCAAGAGAATGTAACTTTGACAAGGTAAAACACGACAAGACACTGCTGAAATATTCCAACTCTTGCATTTCAACGAAAGAAATTCAAAATGAACTTTGAAAAATCAAGGAATGTAACTCTGACAAAATAAAGCGCAATAAAACACTATTGAAATATTCGAAATCTTGCATTTCAACGAAAGAAATTCAAAATGAACTTTGATAAATTAAGAGAATGTTTTTGTGACAAGGTAAAACATGAGGAAACACAACTGAAATATTCCAGCTCTTGCATTTCAACAAAAGAAATCCAAAATGAACTTTGAAAATCCAAGAGAATGTAACTCTGACAAGGCAAACCACGACAAGAAACTACTGAAATATTCCAACTCTTGCATTTCAACGAAAAAAAATTCAAAATGAACTTTGAAAAATCAAGAGAATGTAACTGACAAGGTAAAGCGCGACAAAACACTACTGAAATATTCCAAATCTTACATTTCAACGAAAGAAATTCAAAATGAAATTAGATAAATTAAGAGAATTTAACTGTGTCAAGGTAAACCATAAATAAAGACTACTGAAATATTCCAACTCTTGCATTTCAATTAAAGAAATTCAAAATGAACTTTGAAAAATCAAGAGAATGTAACTCTGACAAGTTAAACCATAACAAAACACTATTGAAATATTCCAACTCTTGCATTTAAACGAAAGAAATCCAAAAAAGAATTTGGAAAAATCATGAGAATGTAACTGTGACAAAGTAAACCACGACAAAACACTACTGAAATATTCAAACTCTTGCATATCAAGGAAAGAAATCCAAATTAACTTTGAAAAATCAAGAGAATGTAACTAGGACAAGGTAAACCACGACCAAACACTACTGAAATATTCCAAATCTTGCATTTCAAGGAAAGAAGTCCAAAATGAACTTTGAAATATCAAGAGAATGTAGCTGTGACAAGGTAAACCACGACAAAACACTACTGAAATATTCAAACTCCTGCATTTCAACGAAAGAAGTCCAAAATGAACTTTGGAAAATCAAGAGAATGTAAGTTTGACAAGGTAAACCACAATAAAACACAACTGAAATAATCCAACTCTTACATTTCAATGAAAGAAATTCAAAATGATCTTTTAAAATCAAGAGAATGTAATTTTAACATGGTAAACCATGACAAAACACTACTGAAATGTTCTAACTCTTGCATTTTAACGAAAGAAATTCAAAATGAACTTTGAAAAATCAAGAGAAAGTAGCTGTGACAAGGTAAACCATAACAAAATACAACTGAAATATTCCAACTCTTGCATTTCAACGAAAGAAATCCAAAAATGAACTTTGCAAAATCAAGAGAATGTAACTTTGACTAGGTAAACCACTACAAGACACTACTGAAATATTCCAACTCTTGCATTTCATGAAAAAAATTCAAAATGAACTTTGAAAAATCAAGAGAATATAACAGTGACAAGGTAAAGCACAACAAAACGCTACTGAAGTATTCTAACTCTTGCATTTCAACAACAGAAATCGAAAATGAACTTTGAAATATTAAGAGAATGTAACTGTGACAAGGTAAACCACGAAAAGACACCTGAAATATTCCAACTCTTGCATTTCAAGGAAATAAATCCAAAATGAACTTTGAAAAATTTTAAAAAATAAACGAAAGAAATCCAAAATGAACTTTGAAAAATCAAGAGAATGTAACTGTGACAAGATAAACCATGACAAGACACTACTGAAATATTCCAATTCTTGCATTTCATGAAAGAAATTCAAAATGAACTTTGAAAAATCAAGAGAATGTAGCAGTGACAAGGTAAAGCAAAACATAACCCTACTGAAGTATTCCAACTCTTGCATTTCAACGAAAGAAATCCAAAATGAACTTTGAAAAATCAAGAGAATGTAACTATGACAAGGTAAACCACGACAAGACAATACTGAAATATTCCAACTCTTGGATTTCAAGGAAAGAAATCCAAAATGAACTTTGGAAAATTTGAAAAATAAAAGAAAGAAATCCAAAATTAACTTTGAAAAATCAAGATAATGTAACTATGACAAGGTAAACAACGACAAGACACTACTGAAATATTCCAACTCTTGCATTTCAAGGAAAGAAATCCAAAATGAACTTTGAATAATCAAGAGAATGTAACTGTGAAAAGGTAAAGCGCAACAATACACTACTGAATTATTCCCACTCTTGCATTTCAACGAAAGAAATTCAAAATGAACTGTAAAAAATTAAGAGAATGTAACTGTGACAAGGTAAACCATGACAAAACACTACTGAAATATTCCAACTCTTGCATTTCAAGGAAAGAAATTCAAAATGAACTTTAGGAAATCAAGAGAATGTAAGTTTGACAAGGTAAACCACAACAAAACACTACTGAAATAATCCAACTCTTACATTTCAATGAAAGAAATTCAAAATGAACTTTAAAAAATCAAGAGAATGTAATTTTGACATAGTAAACCATGACAAAACACTACTGAAATATTCCAACTCTTGCATTTTAACGAAAGAAATTAAAAATGAACTTTGAAAAATCAAAAGTAAGTAGCTGTGACAAGGTAAACCATAACAAAACACTACTGAAATATTCCAACTCTTGCATTTCAACGAAAGAAATCCAAAAATGAACTCTGCAAAATCAAGAGAATGTAACTGTGACAAGGTAAACCACAAGGTAACCACGACAAGGTAAGACACTACGGAAATGTTCCAACTCTTGCATTTCATGAAAGAAATTCAAAATGAACTTTGAAAAATCAAGAGAATGTAACAGTAACAAGGTAAAGCGCAACAATACACTACTGAAGTATTCCAACTCTTGCATTTCAACGAAAGAAATCCAAAATAAACTTTGAAAAATAAAGAGAATGTAACTATGACAAGGTAAACCACGACAAGACACTACTGAAATACTACTGAAATACTACTGAAATATTAGAGAAGATATTATATAGAAGAACACTGGGGCAACCCAGAAATCCCCCGCGTGCAGAACATTTTCTCATGACATGTCAAAAAAATTGTTTTTTTACCCACCGTGCCGAACAGGAGATCAGGGAACCCGCCTGATCTGACGGGCGGACGCCGCACAGTGTCTAAACTGAAACATATCTCAAAAGTTTGAGATATGTCATGAGAACCTAGCGTGCCGAACTTGTTATGCCCTCAACAGGGTCTTCTTTCCCCGCAGACGTTACTTGTACTATCTGTCTTGGCTTTTCTCTGTCTACAATTACCCAGCCCAGTCTTGATGCAACCTATTGCCCAAAATACTTGATAAATTCAATTCAACCTAACCTAACCTGTCTTGGCTTTTCTCTGTCTACAATTACCCAGCCCAGTCTTGATGCAATCTATTGCCCAAAATAATTGATAAATTCAATTCAAAATCAACGAATTTTATAAAGAAGACACTACTGAAATATTCCAACTCTTACATTTCAATGAAAGAAATTCAAAATGAACTTTAAAAAATCAAGAGAATGTAATTTTGACATGGTAAACCATGACAAAACACTACTGAAATATTCAGACTCTTTGCTACTTTTGCTACTTTTGCTACTTTTGCTAGGATTTATGACTCTTTGAAACTTCACTTTGGAATTCTTCCTAGCGTGATACAATTTTTTACTTGATACAAAGTTTAACATTGTATTTCATTACATTTAATCTATACAATTTTTGACACATTTTATGCAAATTTCAAACCTAAGATTTATTGTTGCAATTGTAACACACTGTTTCGCTACATTTTAAATTTGACAATTAATTGTTACTTAAATTGTTTGGGCTTACATTCTGGACACTTTTACTAGGAAATTTTTTTGGGGTACTGGAAATTAATTCCATTACATATCATCGTTCCCATTCTTAACGATGTCCTCTTCGTTGTATTATCCTACTCTTTCTGCTCTTTTAAATTTTAATCTCGCTTCCCCCCTTTTTTTGACTTGGTCTTTGTTGCTTTAATTAACTTAGCCTTGGTAAGATATATATATTTTTTTTTCATGTTCCCGATTATTATACTAGACTACATGTATTAAAAAATCACCTTAAAGTCTACCAAATATACGCTCTATTTGACGAAAGGGTCAAAGAGTTTCTATTGACTAACACATTTGATTATATGATTATGTAATAATTATTGTTCCCTCCAACTGATACTAAAATTACTTAACTTGATATGCTAATAATTCTACATAGTTCTAACTAATTAAGTACTGCCTTTGCGACTATTTTATCACTTAAAATGGTACATATTTGCTTTTTCTCTAAGCTTAACTATACTTCCACCTGATATTATAATGATACGATACGTAACTGATATCAAGGCACTAATGTATATATAAGATAAATGATTGGAAATAAAAAGTTTCACAATATAATTTTTTAAACTTTTACGTCTGATTGCAACATT